>NW_020664477.1:645844-677490 GCF_002925995.2 Terrapene triunguis | reverse complement strand
TTTTTTTTTTTTTTTTTTTTTATTAAAGTACTTGGTTTGTTTTCAAACTAACAGGGTTTTTTACTGTGCATAATGTGATGGGTTTTTAAAATGGGGTTTGAGGCACTTGGGGAGGGGGGAATGCTACTAACTAAACCAAAGGTCCCAAACACACATGGCTGGGGGACAGAACAACCATGTGGCTTTTAAATGCATGTGGGTTTATTGAAAAGTATTTGGTTGCAAACTGTGGGTTTTACACTGGTGATGTGTGTGTTTCAAACTAACAAGGGTTTCTGTGCAAAATGGATTTTAAAAGCAATTTTGGTTTTTATTCTGCAAAATGAGATGTATTTAAAAACCTGTGTTTGTTGTACAGCCTGAAATGGATTATTTTGTTGTAAAGCTATGACTTTTTAAATAGAAAAACACCGTAATGAAGGAAGTGTGTGTGTGTGTGTGTGTGTGTGTGTGTGTGTGTGTGTGTGTGTGATAGATAGATAAATTTTTAAGTTTACAAGACGGTTTCATGTGTTTTATAATAATGTTGTTGTTGGCTCCACAGTACAGTCAAAACATGAGAGAGCCTTAGACCAGAGGGAAAACAAGCTGAAAAGAAAATGGAAAGAGACAGCTGAAAAGTAAAATTCACCAGCATCAGGGATGGATGGATGGATGAAGCCCTGTAAATATATTTTGCTTATTGGTTTGGTTGTTCTATGAGGTTTTGTATTTTAAGTAAATACATAGGTGTGGGTGAGAGAGAGATGGTAAAGTTCAGTTTTGTAAAATGTTGTTGTTGTTGTTTTTTCTCCCTCATAGGCCTGGGCAACTTTTCTGACAATGCTGTAGTCAGAGCTACAAGGACACCTCCTCCAGAACTGCCAATGAACCAGGAATCTGCTTTGAGACCTTTAACAACACAAAACAGCACAAGAGTGCAGCTGAAGCATCCGGGCAGTCCAAACCTCATATACGTCAAACCCAAGGACAAAACAAAAGACTCTGGTTAAAAAAACAACCATACCACCACAACTCCAGTTCCTCAGCGGCCACCACCACACCAAGCCCTGAGGAAACTGAGCGAAAATGCCCACATTCACAAACCCGGAGCATGCGCTCTAGGGGTTGTGAATAAAAAAAAAAAACAAGAACTGACAAACCATTCTCCCAAAACCATAAGCTCGTCACAGCTCCCCCATATTCTAGTATTTGGGAAGAGTTTGTTGCTTCCCTCAGAAAAGTGATGGATGCTGTATCCTCGGGGAGTCTAAAAGAACGGGATTCTAGAAAGAAATGGGAAAAATATGATGCTTTGTTCAGAACCATGCTGAAAGACATGAGGGCTGGAAAGGGTGGCTCTGAGTAGGCATGACTAGTTGTGAAAAGGGGCCTGGGTAAAAGGGGCACCCTACAGGGTACACATCAGCTCATGTGTAAACAAAAGGGGGGACAGCACTTAGGGGATAAACAGATGGCTGCCAAAAAGTTCCAGGCCCGGGTTGTTGTAAAAATTTTAAAAACAGCTAAAGAGATGAGGGAAAAAAAACAGATGCCCCCTACTGGAGGCTCTCAAACTGGCTTGTCTGAAAATGGGGAGGCGGAATTAGACTCTGGTTTAGCCAATTCCCCAGAGGGCTCTCTAGACAGGTCCCGTTCTACTCCCAATGACCCTCATGGAGGCGCCTCAGAGTCTGACTCTCAAATAGCATCTGATGTAGAAGATGCCGCTAATGATCCCGTAGAGGAACCCCCAAGTAACCCCGAAAATGCAGAGGTGTATATGGAGAGAGAGAAGCTGGCAACGTGAATTATGTAGATTTGGGGGGTTGGTGTATTGTGAGGAATTTCGTTTTGTCAATCTTGAGCAAATAAATTCAGCTCAGCAGGTTGTTGAAGCCATACACCGGGGAATACAGTTAGTGCTCGATGACATTAATGGTAGGGTAGGCCCTGATGATTATGTTCAGTTACATTTAGAGAGCCGTAATTTAACTAACTCTTTTTATTTTCGGTCAAAAGAACTAGGGATGAGCAGTCTGCTGAGGATTTCTTAAATCAGACCTCAAAGCTGCTACAGAGCAATAGAGAGTTGCATGTTGATGGGACATTGTGCCTCGTTGTGACAGTTGTAAAAAAACAGGGGTGGGGGCGCTCGTAGAGTTTTAAATTCTATCCTTAGTAGTCAAATTATTCATAAAAAGAGACCGTGTTTAGTAGACCTGACTTACACCGGTACCAATTTGTGTTTTGCGGGTGGGCTCTTGGCCGTCATGTCCGATCGTAAATCTACGGATGCAGAATTGTTAGCGGAGGCGAGAAAGTTACATGAGAAACTGGGGTGGTCGGATCAAAAAAAGGTTATGCTCAGTGATGTAGCAAAGTTTGAACAGCATTTAGGAGTTAACATACAGGTGGTGCTGTATACGGCGAAAGGCGGCTGGGGCTTTTTTAAAATGGGGCACAGTGTACCCCAAGACTTATTTTATCCTGTTGCACGATGAGTATTACTATGGGGTTCTGGATGTAAAAAAGTTGTTCGGAGCAAAAAATTGAGTTTTGCCACACGGTGTACAGCCACGACCACTCTTGCTGGTATCGTTGCCGCCTCTGCTTGAGCGTAACGTGCGCAGACAGCGTGGGCGTGCAGCAGCGGTGTCCTAGCTGTAGACTGTATTGTCGATCCAAAGAGTGTTTAGACAGACGTATCGTCTGTGCATCAAAAAACCAAGTTGAATGCCTGTCTAAAACTTTGTGTGAAGTGTCAGTCTTACGTGGACAAGTGGCATAGGTGTAAAGGGAGGTGGTGTAAGCAGTGTCAGAGTTTGATCGTTGGTGATGTAGATGGTTACCTGTGTTTTATGGACAGCCTTAGAAAGCCCGAATCTTCAGAAAAGTATATATTTTTTTTATGATTTCAAATGCATGCAGGAGACCGGGTTGCACACTCCCAATTACATTTTTGCTATGTCCCTAAAGCCAGAAAAATCCTGGGAATTTAAGGGCGATGAGTGTCTTTCTGTGTTTAAGACCTTTATTGGCAAAGAGTTTTGGGACTACACATTCCTAGCACACAATTCTAAAGGTTATGATGCGTACTTCATTGTTAGACAGTTACTCAAGGAAAAGATGGGCCTAGAACTGATCACTCAGGGTAGTAAACTAATGTGCATGGAAGTTAAGGCCCTGGGCATTCGTTTTATAGACTCTTTAAACTTCTTGCCCATGAAGCTTAGCAAGCTACCGCAGGCGATGGGGTTTGAAGGGTGCAAAGGGTATTTTCCACACTTTTTTAACATGTTAGAAAATCAAAATTACGCGCGGCCTGTGCCCGGTATAGAGCACTATGGTGTAGAAAGCATGATGCCCAGAGAAAAAGCAGAGTTTCTCGACTGGTATCGGGACCACAGCTCTGAGGCGTTTGACAAAATTCATCACCATCCAGTCATTTTGTACTAAGTCGTTAGAATACAATTTTAAAATCCGGTCAAAAGATAAACCCTTGCTACAATGATGTAAGAAAAACACTCAGTGATAGCCGCAGGCGACGGAGCGGGGGTCTTGTAATTGTCTATTGTGAAACGCCATGTCTGTGGCATTTTTGTTTAAAAATTTCATAATGGTTTTAGGAAACAACACACTGTTCAGGGGGGTGCCTATATGAGTCAAACTCTCCACGGTTACGCTCCGCCAGATACAAGGCGAGCCAGTGTTCACCCGGTTGGTTGTGTGGATGCGTGTTCACCACCAAGCCTAAGGGTCTCTGAGACAGCTTGCCTCCTGGGAGCCAATCGCAAGGGAACACATCTAAGAAATTCTTTTTCGTGTAAGGGTCCGTTGATAAGACACGTGAGAGCTGCACGGTGTCCATGTTGACATGTAGTCAAACAGAATGTTTCTCCTGATTTATTTCTATGACATTGTCAAAAACCCCATACACAATCATATTGATGGTAACCGTTAAAGCCTTCCCAAAACGTATTTCTGCTCTCAGGTTCCCGGTTTTAATCAGGAAATAGTGATCAGCGCATTCCTGGTCAGGAGACAGGTCAAAGGCAAACAAGGTGTAACCCTGTGCAAACTCCTCACGGTTGATTAACAGAGAACGATCTTTCATGTGTTTACCAGCTGTCTGTACTAAATTCATGTATTCTCTCACGCAGCGTCCTGCCTCGAAGTCCGGTTGCAGAGGCTTGGTCGGTATCTGTTCACCATCCACATACAAGGCCACAAAATTAATATCGTAAT
Organism: Terrapene triunguis; assembly: GCF_002925995.2. NCBI lineage: Eukaryota > Metazoa > Chordata > Testudines > Emydidae > Terrapene > Terrapene triunguis. The sequence goes on along the minus strand of NW_020664477.1, from coordinate 673,263 downwards.
GTTTAAAATAAAATGAAAGGGATTTTTAGCGTAACTTCCGCTAAAGACATTGTTATCCACAAACCCTAGGACAGGCATTTTGGGTAACTGTCCCAAGAACAGGTTCTCCTGGTTACTGACCCTGCTGCCCGCAGGGATGCTAAACACTTTCATTCCCACACGGTCCATGGAGTATTTAGCATGAGCAGTAAGCAGGGCCTCCGCGTGTCCCAGATGGACTCCTGGGGCCACCCGTACTTTCTTCACAAAAAGGGACGCTGATACAATGCGCAGTTTAAAGCCTTCAGCTGCACTGCCCATTAAACAGAAAGCGTCTTTACTGCACGTCAGTTTAATTTTCACATCAACTCCTTTTAACAAAAGTTTTTCTTGAAAAAACAGGTCGCTGTGTAAATGGCCCAGCAGCTCTACCGTTCTGCTCCCAACCGTCAGCTTTGCACGCCTCACAAACCCTACATTCCCTCCATCCAACTCTGTTTCTTCATGTTGCTGTCCAGCAGTGTCTTTGTAAAACAGGCCGGCGGAAAATTGCATGGCGAGGGTGTCGTCGCTGTAATTGAGCACCGATTCTATAAAGGCCCTGTAAGGGTAACAGTTGTTGCTTTGGCTTATGAGGCAGTCTCCCAGTGTGACATCCAACTGACTGAAAATAGAGGCCACGGGGTAATTCACCAGGCCCACTTCGGCGTCCATGGCGAGTTCAGTTCCGTCTCCTTTTACAATCTTGCAACACAGGTACAGCAGCATGTTGTTTAAATCCATATAATCTATGCCATTCCCTGCTATAAAAAAGTCCAATGGGGGCAGACTCCGTAATGGCCGATAGAGGCAGCACCTCGATGTAGATGCTTTTCTCGATGCTGGTCTATGTAGGGCCTATTTGAAACAAGTCTAGTTCGGATTTGTTGCACTCTTCAGACCTGCAGTGAACAAAAGCCATGTTGATTAAAATATGTCTTTTACCAGGCAGAGCGCATCTCCTCTTTCACCCAGGCTTCCTCTTGGACTTTCGCTTATGGCCGGCCCTTCTTTTAAAGGGTTTCGGGGGACCTGTGCATCGCAGGTATGACTTATATCTTTCTCTTCCTCCTTTTAATGTAAATCAGCCCCGATCCTTCCTGTGAAGCTGTATTCCCCACCTTCTCCAGAACAGCACGGGAGACATGACCTACCACATCTTTAGCTATGTTTTGAGTGGCGGTTTTTACGTGGGGTTTAATAATCTCTAGCCCCCTCCTCAAAAGCGGTATGGCTTTTCGAAAGAGGCTATGAAATATTCCACCCACACCCATCCCATGCATCACGGGGGCCCCGAGATATCCAGGAAGGGCGTATCCAGCCTGGGCTTTGTAATAGTTCCTGTAGATGGTGGGGTCACCATAATTTTTTGGGATTGCCATAATAGGGTTTTGCTTTTTTAGAAACCTCGCTCTCTCCGCGGACGCAGATGCAGCTTGACAATCGCCTTGCTGAAGCGAAATGAGACATGTCTGTTCTGATCTGTCTTTATTTCAATGGTGATGGTGTCGGTGGTGTTTACTGACAGGGACATAATGAGGTTTATCGTAGGTGATGGTAACAAACTCGTTGTTCCTTCCTCGGACAGGGATGCAGCATAACAGGGGAACAGAAAAGTCCCCCACAAACTGGTGTTCTACGATATCTGTGTATAGATACAAGGAGTTAAAACCTCCTGTGATGCCTGTTGAGAAAGGGAATTTTTGGACGTTGCGTTTGGGGCCCAAACCCAGAATGTTAGCTAGCTCCCCGCCAGTAGAAAACACATACATAAAATCGGTAGATTTAAGTCTCACTTTTCTACCCACGGGGTCGTAGTTCATGACCACCTCAGGTGGTCCGGGATGATGAGCCACGTTGCTGTTCATATGCTCCAGTAATTCATGTATGGTCGAGTAATAACCTCGTCGTAGGATGAAATTCCACGTTGTCGCTCCAAAGGTGATTTCGAAAGGGGTGTCTTCGTTGATAGTATTCCAGCTGTGCGGGTATTGTATTTCCACTAACCCCACCTCCCAGGCACCCGGGAGATCCAAGGGCTTAATTAGCCGTATTGTAAAGTTCGAGATGGTGTTTTGGGGAAAAACTGCAGAGCTGGCATTGCTGGGCAAAGTAATGCAAAACCCGCCGTCGCTCATTTTTCTCTCTCTGTCTTTGCAGAAGGAATCTTTTTTGTTCGTGTCTAGATGTCAGAGTTGAGAAGCTTCCACCCAGCTGTTAAACTTATCGGGCCTCCCCAACCATTTCACCAGTAGCTGCTTTTTTCTCCCTTTTCTTTTCTCTGCTAGAACTTTTTCAATCCTGTAAATCCTGTCTCGTTTGGGGTTTACTTTTTGTAATTCTTCAGGGTAAAAAGATCCAGTAACTGCCTCACCCTCGTAATCTTTTAATCGGTATACAGGTCTCTGGCCCCTGGTGAAGGCTTCATCCACTATGAATATCTCATCGGTAAATGTCTGTTCATAATGTTTTTCAAAAGCGCCTTTGGTTTTAGATAGTCTCACGTGGTCACCTTCTCTAAAAGGGGCAACAACCGGTTTTATTTTAAAACCATCTCCGTAAACCGTTTTCCATATCTTCAGAGAATTTGAAGGGTTAACATCAACGGATCTGGTATGTATAGTGCTGTGAAAGCTCTGGTTGTAACTCTTTATAAAGTCAGGTAAGATGTCAATGTAGTGAAAGGTGTTATGGGCTGTAAAATATCTCCACATCCTAGTTTTTAAAGTTCTATTAAATCGCTCCACAACCCCTGCTTTGACTTCATTATTGGTAACAAAATGGTGAACTCCATGCTGCTTTAACAATCCACTTAAAGGTTTGTTTAAAAATTCCTTCCCCCGATCGGTTTGTAATTTTTGAGGCACGCGACCTTCACTGAAAATAGCTTTAAAGGCCTTGGATACCTCACCACTCGTCTTGTCTTTTAGGCCTAAGGCCCAGGCATATTTGAATAGAATGTCTATCACTGTTAAGATGTACTTAAAACCGCTGTTGTGTTTGGAGAACCGGTGCATATCCACCAAATCTGCCTGCCGCTGCGCATCCACATCTGAAACAATGGTCTTGTTTCTTTTAAAACGTATTCGAGCCGGTTTGTGTAAAGTGTAAGCATCCTGGTCTGAAAGCCATGCTGTTACCTGTCTTCTGTTTAAAGTTTTACTATGCTTTCTGGCCACTTGAAAAAGAGGGTTGACCCCGCCAAAGCTCCCAACTTCCCCGGGGGCATAATATATTTTCTTTAACAGAGCCGTCTGTGTAGACATGACTGTTACTGGTACCGTCTTTTATTACCACGAGTATGAAAGGGGACACATTCATATTGACACATTTAAATAAGTTTTATTAATCGCCTGGTTTAACACGACCTTTTACAGCTGCCTGTAAAAATAGATGCCATGACCCCTACCATAAGGGAGTCTCAGATGGTTCATTCTTCCATTTTGTCCTTTTCGGCTTGAGATCTGTGTCTCAGATATGAGCAAAAACAGCTGACGCACAATATATTTACTCCCACAGGGCTTCCGATGTGTAAGTTCTTAAAGGCCTCTAAAAAGGCATCGTCGACCTGTTGAGAGATTTTTCAGAAAAGAAACCATGTAAGCACCCCCACTGCTTGTTTTTTAATTTACACAACCCCCGGTTCCTACCCCATTACCTACCCCTCCTTGACCACCGCTTCTTAATCATTCATTTTACCTGAGCACCATCTTTTCCGTTTGCCTTGTCCGCTGGTGCCTCCCCCAAGCCGCGATTGCCTTCCACCTCTGAGGGGGTGGACAAAGAGAGGCCGTCACGCTCATCGGGGTGCCTCACGAGGGTTTCGGGGTCGGGTTCCAGCGTATCCATCAACGGCTGGGTCAAAGGGTCCTCCTCGGAACTGTCGCTGATGTAGCGCTTTCTCCACACAAGTCCAAAGGCGCTCAGGGCTAAAACAAAGTCCGAAGGTCTCACGGGGGTGGTGAAGGAGTCCATGTTTCCTCTCAGCAGCCTTTCTGTCATTTCGAAAACATGTGTCCTTGGTAAGAGATGGCCGCCTCCTCTGTCTGGCGCTGGGACTTATGGGGTAATGGTGCTGCACTCTGATTGGCAGAGGGCCTTGGGAGGAGTTCTTAGTGGGGTCACACGACCCACTTCCGGACCGGTCACCGCCGCCCTGGAAGTCACCCTGATTGGTCAAAATCTCCTCTCGGGGCGGTCCTATCGGGACGAAACCCCTCCTGATTGGTAGAGGGTGGTGGGAGGAGTTCTTAGAGGGATCACATGACACACCTTGCTTCCGGTCAGGTGGCACCTTGACCCTGGAAGTAATACCCCCATGGGGTGGGACTTCTGGTGACAGATGGGAGGGGTCAAGGAGCGGGGCTTATGGGGTCAAGGGGCGGGGTTAGGGTTTAATTGACGGTAGGGCCCTTATACTACTGATGTTGGTGATTCTTTCCTTGGAGTCAGAACTGGACCAATGCCCTTACGTATTCCTCAGAGGGCTGTGATGTTTTTGCTGTCCTGTGGATGAGGCATAAAATTGAGGTTGTAAGTACCAACTTCACAAGGTCATTGTGAAACTTAATTAATTAATGCTTGTAAAGTGCTTTGAGACCCTTGAATGGAAAGTGCTATAGAAAAGCAAAGTATTAACCTTTTAGCTGATGCACAGTATCCTCTCCTAGAAGTGATAAGAATAATCATTGAAGAATCAAAATCCACTTCAGTTAATTGATGGTGAATAATGATGATGATTGTTGGATGACAGAACAGTGCTAAATACTAATGTGCCTGAGTATTTGTCTCTGTGGAGACCAATATTCTCTTTTCAAAGCTTCAAACCTTTCCCTACATCAGGTTTCTTATAATTAAAATATAAAAGGAAAATATTTCCCAGATATTCACAAAATGAATTCTGAGTGCTACTTGACTTTAATCATTTCTTCTCCAATGCTTTGAGCAGAAGGGGTGTAAAGTATGCTTATGTACTTCTATGGAAATCTTAAGCAGAAAGAATCACGCTTCCTTATTTGCATAGCTTACTGAGAATGGACTTCGGTGTACATCTGTTGACTGCAATAAGAAAATCATTAACCAGCCAATGCATAATGTACAGGTAGAAGAGGTACATCTGATTCCACTGAGTTAATACCAGATTGGCCCCAGGTTTAATTTTGGAACTTTCATTTCCTCACTCTATATTCAGCTGCTATTAACTTTAAAAGCTTTTTTGGAAGGATTATATATGGCACTGGCACCTCATTACTCAACTTAGTTTCATGATTGGATAAAACTCAGCAATCTTTACTAGTTTGTTAAAGCATTAAAAATGTCTTTTGATAAATGATCTGAAAGACAAATCAGAGGTTTTTTAGGTCAATCTCACTCTGAGGATTTTGTAGAGAGAGAATAGCTTCAGCAATGGATTAGAGTTTTATTTATAACACCATTATTTAGTAGGGATGGGTGAAACAAACAAAAGTTTGAAGCCTAGATTTTGCTGCCCTTGTATGTGAAAGCTGGGGAAGGGGAGTAGGGGGAACGGGGGAGGAGCGGGGAACAGAGGAGAGGATGCAGAGAGACCCTTTTCCCCATGCACCTATGATCAGGTGGAATGGGGCTGGAGGTCCCTGAACACAAGCATTTGGGTCTGGATAGCATGATCCCTTAACACCCCAAATAGGGTATGACCTGTGGGATGGGGGTGTGGCTAGCCTCTGCCCCAATCAGTGCTGAGAAGCCAGCAATGGAGAGAGCATTTGCTACACATTTTAAAAAAATGTTGTAGTAGTCACATCTGACATACTGAAGGCAGAACACATGCTGAAGCTATTGCATAGGTGCTATACTTAAGCTCCTCCCCCATTGCAAATCTCAACAGGTAGCCCTACACAGGTAGGTTTCAGTTCACCTCCAGACCGTTATAGGGGGGCAAGCTTAATCAATGACTGGCAATGAACTGGTGCATGGAAATGTCCAGGGTTTGATCTTCTACAGTTGGAGTCTCCAGGCACATGATTTTTAGAAAGTGTTAGATCACCTACTCTCTGAAAATCAAGCCACTTTAAAGTGTTTCCAGTTGAACATCCAAGAACAGAAACACCCCAAACTACTAGCCCTGGTTTACACTACGAGTTTAGGTCGAATTTAGCAGCCTTAGATCTATTTAACCCTACACCCGTCCACACGACAATGCCATTTTTGTCGACTTAAAGGGCGCTTAAAATCAATTTCTGTACTCCTCCCCAATGAGGGGATTAGCACTGAAATTGACATCGCCAGGTCGAATTTGGGGTAGTGTGGATGCAATTCGACGGTATTGGCCTCCAGGAGCTATCCCAGAGTGCTCCATTGTGACTGCTCTGGACAGCACTTTCAACTCAGATGCACTGGCCAGCTACACAGGAAAAGCCCCAGGTGCTTTTGAATTTCATTTCCTGTTTGGCCAGCGTGGCAAGCTGATCAGCACATGTGACCGTGCAGATCTCATCAGCACAGGTGACCATGGAGTCGCAGAATTGCAAAAGAGCTCCTGCATGGACTGAACGGGAGGTACTGGATCTGATTGCTGCATGGGGAGATGAATCCGTGCTATCTGAACTCCATTCCAAAAGACGAAATGCCAAAATATTTGAAAAAATCTACAAGGGCATGAAGGACAGAGGCTATAACAGGGACCCGCAGCAGTGCCATGTGAAACTTAAGGAGCTGAGGCAAGCCTACCAAAAAACCAAGGAGGCAAATGGCCGCTCCGGGTCAGAGCCCCAGACATGCTGCTTCTATGATGAGCTGCATGCAATTCTAGGGGGTGCCCCCACCACTATCTCACCCCTGTTCGTGGACTCCTGCAAGGGGGGAGTCTTGCACAACAGAGATGAGGATTTTGGGGACGAGGATGATGATACCACACAGCAAGCAAGCGGAGAAACCGTTCTCCCCGACAGCCAGGAACAGTTTATCACCCTGGAGCCAATACCCTCCCAAGGCGGGCTCCTGGACCTTGAATGCAGAGAAGGGACCTCTGGTGAGTGTACCTTTGTAAATATAATAAATGGTTTAAAAGGAAGCGTGTTTCATGATTAATTTGCCCTGAAGACTTAAAGAAGCCAAAAGACTGTGGCTTACCATGGCTGCCTGCAAGCCGAATTCTGTTGCCTGGCCCTGCATGTCTGATTTCTCACACCAAACTGGCAGGCCCTCAATATGAGGCAAAATGTTACTTTGTACTCTAAAATGTGTCTTTGTAAATACTACTCTCCCGTTTTTTTTTCCTACCGCAGCTTGCAAATGTTTCAACGCTCCCCATATCATCTCTGTGCCGGAGGCTAGCGCAGATAAGAAAGCGAAAAAAATGCACTCATGATGAAATGTTCTCTGAGCTCATGCAGTCCTCCCGCACTGAAACAGCCCAGCAAAATGTGTGGAGGCAGACAATGTCAGAGTCCAGGAAAGCACAAAATGAACGTGAGGACAGGAGGGACATGCAAGAGGATAGATGGCTGGAGCAAAAGGAGAGGTGGCAGCAGCATGATGAGAGAAGGCAGGAGGCAATGCTGAGGCTACTGGAGGATCAAACTGATATGCTCTGGCGTATGGTTGAGCTTCAGAAAAGGCAGCAGGAGCACAGACTGCCGCTTCAGCCCCTGTGTAACTGACCGCCCTCCTCCCCAAGTTCCATAGCTTCCTCACCCAGATACCCAAGAACATGAGGAGGGGGGCTTCGGGCACCCACCAGTCCACCCCAGAGGCCTGACCAAGCAACAGAAGGCTGGCATTCAATAAGTGCAGTGTGGCCTTGTCCTCCCCTCCTCCCCAACCTCACCTTGTGCTTCCCTCCTCCCCCACCCCTCCCGGGCTACCTTGGCAGTTATCCCTCTATTTGTGTGACGAATTAATAAAGCATGCATGAATTTGAAACAACAATGATTTTGATCACCACTTGTAGAGGCAATAAAGGGGGGAGGGGAGGGCGGTTGTTTTAAAGGGAAGTAGAGTGAATGAAGGGGGGCGGGTTTTCATCAAGGAGAAACAAACAGAACTTTCATACCATAGCCTGGCCAGTCATGAAACTGGTTTTCAAAGCTTCTCTGAGGCACAGCATGCCCTGCTGTGCTCTTCTAATTGCCCTGGTGTCTGGCTGCGCATAATCAGTGGCCAGGCGATTTGCCTCAACCTCCCACCCCGCCATAAACGTCTCCCCCTTACTCTCACAGATATTGTGGAGCACACAGCAAGCAGTAATAACTATGGGAATATTGGTTTTGCTGAGGTCTAACCGAGTCAGTAAACTGCGCCAATGCACTTTTAAACATCCAAATGCACATTCTACCACCATTTTGCACTTGCTCAGCCTATAGTTGAACAGCTCCTGACTACTGTCCAGGGTGCCTGTGTATGGCTTCATGAGCCATGGCGTTAAGGGGTAGGCTGGGTCCCCAAGGATAACTATAGGCATTTCAACATCCCCAACGGTTATCTTCTGGTCTGGGAAGTAAGTCCATTGCTGCAGCCGTTCAGACAGACCAGAGTTCCTGAAGATGCGAGCATCATGTACCTTTCTCGGCCATCCCACGTTAATGTTGGTGAAATGTCCCTTGTGATCCACAAGTGCTTGCAGCACCATTGAAAAGTACTCCTTTCGGTTTATGTACTGGCTGCCTTGGTGCTCCGGTCCCAAGATAGGGATATGTGTTCCATCTATTGCCCCACCACAGTTAGGGAATCCCATTGCAGCAAACCCATCCACTATGACCTGCACATTTCCCAGAGTCACTACCCTTGATATCAGCAGCTCTTTGATTGCGTTGGCTACTTGGATCACAGCAGCCCCCACAGTAGATTTGCCTACTCCAAATTGATTCCTGACTGACCGGTAGCTGTCTGGCATTGCAAGCTTCCAGATGGCTATCGCCACTCGCTTGTGAACTGTGAGTGCTGCTCTCATCTTGGTATTCTTGCGCTTCAGGGCAGGGGAAAGCAAGTCACAAAGTTCCATGAAAGTGCCCTTATGCATGCAAAAGTTTCGCAGCCACTGGGATTCATCCCAGACCCGCAACACTATGCGGGCCCACCAATCTGTGTGTGCTTGTTTCCCAGGCCCAGAATCAGCGTTCCATGACATGAACCTGCCCCATTACCACCATGATGTCCACGTTGCCAGGGCCCATGATTTGAGAGAAGTCTGTGATCATGTCCTCCTCACTCTCGTCACCGTGCTGCCATCGCCTCCGTGCCTGCTTTTTCAAGTTCTGGTTCTGCATATACTGCAGGATAATGTGCAAGGTATTTACAATGGTGATAACTGCCGCGGTGATCTGAGCAGGCTCCATGCTTGCCGTGGTATGGTGTCTGCAGGAGAGCAGAGTTGCAGCGGAAGCAGTGGATGATGGAATAGATATTTATAGAGAGATGCCACAAGAATAGATATTTATAGAGAACAATGAGAGGACCTGCGCGGTGGATTCAGGAGAGTGGAGTTGCAGCGGAAGCAGGAGCCCATGACAGCCAACATGGAGAAATTCGCTATCAATCAAGACAGGAGAGCAGAGTGGCAGCAGGAAGCGGTGGTTGGAATGCCAGTTTTTCCAACTTATTGCTCCATCTGCGGCCAGAACAGGAGAGCAGAGTGGCAGCGGAAGCAGTCATTCGATGACGACGGTTAGCAGTCCTACTGCACCGTTTGCTGAAAGCAATATGGCGCCCACAAGGAAAAAAGGTGTGAAACGATTGTCTGCCGTTGCTTTCATGGAGGGAGGGGCGACTGACAACATCTACCCAAAACCACCTGCGACAATGTTTTTGCCCCATCAGGCATTGCAAGCTCAACCCAGAATTCCTATGGGCGGCAGAGACTGTGGGAACTGTGGGATAGCTACGCTCCGGAAGTGCAACGCTCCGGAAGTCAACGCTAGCCACGGTACTGTGGACGCACTCCGCTGACTTAATGAGCTTAGTGGGGGGACACACACGATCGACTGTATAAAATCGCTTCCTAAAAAATCAACTTCTACAAATTTGACCTAATTTCATAGTGTAGACATACCCCTAGTCTCCTCTGAAAAACATTGGCCAGGCACACTAACCTTGAGCAGGCATCACTGTTTTCTTTGTGAAGGTACATCAATCCTTGTAGCTTCCAAACAAGTAACCTGTTAATAGGTAACAGTAAAAGCCTCAGGAATGGATATTGAATATAAGTGACCAACTGATTACATCACTGTTCTATCAAAGTGGAAAACTCTGCATATATACACACTTAAATCTTTGGCACAAGGAGAAAATGAGAAGCAAAGGTGAGTTTTCTAGAATAGAATAGCAGGCATGGTCTTGAAGGAGTTATCCAAAGATGTGCATTCCAGCATTGTTTTTGATGGGCCTCTTTCGTCTTTTTAGAAGTAGATGGACTTCTGCCTAAGGGTTGATCTTATTGACCCTGCCAGCAGGTAGGGGATCTTGGGGGACAACTACTGCACTGGTGGGGTGCAAAATAAACTTTATTAAGAAAATGCAAAAACAGGGAAAATTCAATAGTGAGGGGTATGGGGTTTGTTAAGGTAGACAATTGGGGAGGGGTTTCTTTTAGTAAATCGGATGGGGGTTTCAATAGTGGGGTGCAATACAGTTGGGTACAATTAACACTGAAGTATAAATGTAACAGGTAGCTAACAGTTTCTATGTAAAGGGTGTGTCACAGCAGCATATAACCAACTAACAGTTATGGGTAAAATGTGTTAAATAACCAACAACTCTAGGTAAAAATGTCACAGTGGTGTAAATGTAAAATGTGAGGTGTGTTAGAGAGAAAAAGAGTAATCAATGGGGTTTTATGCTAGACTTCAGTAATTCAATTGAGGTTAGGCAGCAGTAGGAGCGGCGTGAGCACGTGGGGGAAGGGATTGAGAGAGAGAGAGAGAGAGAGAGCAAAGCAGTGGTAAAGAAATGAAGTTGGGGGAAGAGGAGCACGTGGTGGAGCAGAGACTAAAGGCAGAGGCGCTGCGGAGAGAGATTTAAACTCAGGGAGACACAGAGAGCAGACAGGCTGCAATGGGGTTTTATGCTAGACTTCAGTAATACAATTGAGGTTAGGCAGCAGTAGGAGCGGGGTGAGCACGTGGGGGAAGAGCACGTTGGCTCTCTTAATGGCTCTCCATGCGTCTCTGGACCCTCTCAGCTGTCAGGCTTGGACGGAAACATTGCCTGAGGGTAGTGAGAGAATGGGTTATCAGTGAGGTGGGGGTGGGCGTGAGCCCGGTCAATAGGGGCAACCCCTACCAAGATCTGAGCCTTTTCTCACACGCCCGTTAGAGCTTGACATTATGCTGTTTGGGACCCCTCTTTGAGGAAAGCCTCTGGATTGCAAGTCCAACCGCTACCTCCTCGTGGTGAGAGTCGGTAACTGGCTTGGATAGCCAGGCGGATTGCGGAGGACGAACCCACATCCCACATTCAGTGGGGTGTGGGACGGGGTTGGGCAGCCCCATATGGTGCCACATGGATGCCCCCCTGGTAAGGGTAGCCTCCCCCAGGTACGGGTTGACTCCCCCTGGTAAGGGTTAGATTCCCCCTCGTAAGGGTAGTCTCCCCCAGGCACGGGTTAGTTTCCCCCTGGAAAGGGTTAGTTTCCCCCTGAGAAGGGTAAATCTTTTAGCTATGGAAAAAAGTAATTTATATTTTTATACCGGATTGGCGCTGGACCGGGTTAATAACGCCCCCGCTGTTGGCTTTGATGCGAGAGAGAGAGAAAGGCAGGGGTAAAGAAATGAGGTTGGGGAAGAGGAGCACGTGGTGGAGCAGAGACCAAAGGCAGAGGCGCTGCGGAGGGAGATTTAAACTCAGGGAGATACAGAGAGCAGACAGGCTGCAAGTTTAAACAGCAGAGAGACTGCAACGAGTGACTGGGGAGCTCGGGGGGAGTCACGGGCAAGCTCGAGGGGAGGGTAGTGGGAAGACAGACTTAACCACAATTATACAGAACACAGCAAAATCTTATCTATGATCTAACTTAACCAAGACTACACCAATTAGCAAGTAACAGAACACAATGCAACAATTTTTTAAACCTAACTTACAGAGCACAATACAAACAATTCTCTAAACCTAATTTAACCACAGCTATGCAAAATGAAATTACAACTTATCTAGACTAAGAACCTGATTCTAATAGGTGCACCTTACACTATGCCGCTTCTTTGATCTGGAAGGGGAGCAGTTCCAGAGGGCCGAGTGCTGTGTGCCCAGAGTACAACCCGGAGGGGGTTAACTAGTGGTGGCCACAGCAGTGGGGTGGCTGCAAGCCGGCAGCACAGGAAGGCACAGCCTAGCAGCGGTACAGGCTTATTTCTAGCAGCAAAGGCGCTGTGGAGCAAGAAACAGATTACAGATACAGACCAAGGTGTTAGCTTGGGTCTGTCTGCTGGGGAAACAAGGCCAGCAGCTAAGACAGGGGGAGTTTGCAAGAGGGAGTTCTTACCATTCCCCAGGACAGCAGCAAGCACAGAGACAGGAACGGCAGTAGCATCGGAGGATGGAGAGAGGACCTGATTCACTTACAATAATCAGGAGATCTCCAGGCACAAATTCGTTGTTCGTGGGAGGGGAGTTTAAAAATGGGGGTACGCTCAAAAACAAACGAGAGCGGGGAGAGGGCCCCCTAAAGACCCCTAGCTGATCAGACCAGGTGGCAAAGCAAGGACCTTCTCCGAGGTCTGATCAGAAAATGTCCGGCTTTAAAGGCAAACTCAGGCAGTTTCCCACCAGTACTTTTTGATTGGCTCCTCTTGATACAGGGGAGGAGAGAAGGCAGGGAAAGGCTGCAGGTAAGCATAGGCATGCCTGGGCATGTTCTGAGCCACAGGTATGACTCATATGCTTAATTAGTTGGCCACTTCAGGTCTTGCATTTCTGGGCAGCGCCCCCCACACCGAGCCCGGGTCTGAACAAAGGAACCAAACAAAGAAGCAAGAAGCCCCCTCCCTAGGCAGAGCAATGGCTCCAGTTAGTCTGTACAAGCCATTCCTATGAATAGGGCTGTGACTTTAGTTAGCACAATGGCAGGGAGGGGCGGCCACACAGGACAAACAGAAAGGAGAGGGGAAAAAGGAATGCAGCAGGGGGACAGCTGTAACAGACACTTATGAAGTACTGAAGCACCTAAAATCTTTTCTGGTCATCCTAGATAATCTGAAGAGGGACGTGGGTCTGTGAGTGCCTTGCGGGGAGAAGGAGAGTCTCAGGTCTGAGAAAGGAAGGTAATAGGGGCTTCAAGATATTAGACAATTCAGTAGCCCATTTGTAGTGTATCCCATTACAAAACTCATTTGATTTTTCCTGTAATTGCTTCTTTAATAATAATATAATATTATTATTATTATTTTATGTTACAGTAACAGCTAGAGGCCTTAGCCACAGGTACAGCACCATACAGCCCTTTATTAAGAGACATTCCCTGACCCAAAGTCCCACATTTTTTAAGGTATTTAGGCATTGCTGTGCTCAGTGTTGCAATACCTAACTGATTTGGGGACTTATTTCTCATTTTCAAAAGGGATTTAGGCATTTAGGAGCCAAAATCCCATGGACTGTCAATGGGATTTTGGCTCTTAAGCCTAAATGCCTTTTGAAAATGAGATGTATGCTCCTAAATCAGTTAGACATTGCAACGCTGAGCACAGCAACACCTAAATACCTTTAAAAATCTGAGCTGAAGATCTTACATTCTAAATAGACAAAGCAGCCAAAAAGTGATGGGGGAGGGAGGAGGTGAAGTGACATGTCCAAGGTAATATAGCAGTTCAGCAGTAGAGCTAGGAAATAGAAACAAGTGTCCTGACTCCCAAATAAGTGCCCTTTCTACTAGACCACTCTGCATCTCCCAAGTTGTCTCAACACAGACAAATACATATACACAAAAATATACTATAAGGATAAAGAAACAAAACAAAACTTTAAAAAGAATTACACTGCAAACAAGAGGCCAAATAAACTCTCCTTATTCATGTAAATCATGGTGCTGGAATGAGTAAAGATAGCAGAATTCAGTTTAAGTCACTTGGGAAATATAACAGGGTGAAATAAAAATAGGGTGTGTCTTCTTTCTGCTCCATCAGGAACAGACAGAAAAGAGTGACTCTCCAAATAATAAAAGATGGGTACTTGGAAATTGCGAACATGACCTCCTGTGCCCACTTAGCATGCTAAGTAAATGATAAAAGATACAATTTTATTTGTTAAGGTCTTTTATAAGAGAAACTTCTCTCCCAAAGAACTTGAATATAAAATGCAAGGTCCTGATCCAGCAATCATATCCATATGGGCAGACCCTGGCACTTGCATGGAAGCACATTGGTTTTATTAGGGCTCCATTGGGGAACAAGGTTCCACTCGTATGGGTCCAATTGCATGTTCAGAGCCCTAGTTTGTTTTATGTTCTTCTGATCTTTGCTTTTTGTGGTGTATTTGGTTCAAGTCTTGCTGGTCTTACTCATGTGATTACCCCCATTGACTTCAACTCTTCTGATGATGAAACAGGAATAAATGCAACAAAGGTGGCAAATTATGCTCCTATGTGGTATCCTCCAAACAGAATCTTTTAACCTTGTGATATGGCTAAATTATACCTGTGTGAGCACCTGACTTTCTGTCTGGCAGATAAGTTTTTAACCTACACTTAAATAACCCTAGAGCCTCTTAAAATTATTGCTTTGTCTCAGTGGCCACAGCAAAAGATTTCTCCATTGCAATGAATTGGTTTTGTCACAGGTACTGCAGCAAAGGCAAACTCATTTAAAAGGCTCTGGTAGTAGATGAGATGGCGTTCCTTAAGTGCGAGGGAATACTTTAAATGGCATCATCTTCAGTTTAATCTCCCTTGCCATTCTGCTAATGATGCCTATAACATTTGACTGTTGATTGTCACAAAAAATCTGCCATTCGGGGCTCAATGGTCTGAAGTGCTGAGCACTTAACTCCTTCAGCTCGACTTCAAAGGGTTTTGAGCGAGCTCAGCATCTTGCAGGACTGGATCCTCAATTCAGCCTCTCAACCTATCATCTGAGACTGATAAAATAATCTTGGGTATGATTTTAATAATAGGGAATAAACTTTAGAGACTACATGGAACATTGACTCTGCCATTTGCATGTATACTGCACCTTGAGATGACTTTTGAAATATTCTACTGAGACAGTTTTGAAATAGTATATAGCCTTGGTACTGTTCTTCCCCTAAAGCAAACCTGTTCTGTAAATGCTCAAATGTGAGCATTATACTAGTATTTTCCTGGTATAACTCTCCCAAAACTCTGGTTCTCACCTTGTCCCTTCTTTTTTTAAATTTTGTTTTATGAGAGGAGAATGAAACATAATACACAAGAATAATGCTAAAGGATGGACTTTTTAATTAACTCAGAGAACAGTTTCTGCATGTGTTGGAGGAACCATTCTTCTAATGGACCGTTAGAGGTAGGGTGACCAGACAGCAAATGTGAAAAATCGGGACGGGGGTGGGGGGTAATAGGAGCCTATATAAGAAAAAGACCCAAACATCGGGACTGTCCCTATAAAATCGGGACATCTGGTCACCCTAGTTAGAGGGGAGTAAATAAGTTTATAAGCTACAGCAGAATGGTGAAAACTCCTTAATAGGTCCTCTCCAGAGGCCTGAAATAGTCAAATCCCCAAGGTTAATATTTTAAGATTTGTCCACACTAGGAAAAATATATTTTTAAAAATTGAAATAGCTCATGCATGCAAATAGCTAACAACTTTTAAAGACTTCAACCAGCTTACATGTATTAAACCTACAACTGCATCATGCTTAAGGGTGTAGCCTTTCAAAACATCTCTTGGAGGCATATTACCTCAGACAGTATAAGTCAGTTATCCTCAGAGCTCTTGCAACCCCATTAAAGGGTTAAACAGGAGAGGGTTTGAGCCACGAACTACTGGAGCACAGAGAAAACGTCTCATTTCATGCCCACCTGGGTAGACTGTACCAAAGGAGAGCAACACTAGGTGTAATGTAAAGATTCAAGCTGTAGCATATGGAAAAGTACTGAATGATGAAGGTCATGATTAAGTGAACTGTCTGTCATAATAATTTAACCCATTCATGCTATATACATGGTACACATGTTGCTATGAAATACATTATTGTTCAAACTCTATATATATCCTGTTTGATAAAATATTCAGAACAAGTACTGAAAAATTAACCCTAACCATTATCTATTAACTTATTTGGCCCCCAACACTTACAATCATTAGCAAATTTATCTTTGCAACACCCCTATAATTAGGGCCCTATGAAATTCACGGTCCATTTTGGTCAATTTCACAGTCATAGGATTTTGTAAATCGTAAATTTCATGATTTCATCTATTTAAATCTGAAATTTCATGGTGTTGTAATTGTAGCGGTCCTGACACCAAAAGGAGTTGGGGGGGGGGGGAGTCGCAAGGTTGTTGTTGTTGTACTGCTACCCTTACTTCTATGCTGCTGCTGGTGGCAGTGCTGCCTTCAGAACTGGGCAGCTGGAGACCGGCAGCCGCTGGCCAGGAGCCCAGCTCCGATGGCAGAGCTGCCGCCAGCAGCTGCTCAGAAGTAAGGGTGGCATGGTATGGTATTGTCACCTGTCTGCACTGCCTTCAGAGCCACTCTCTGGCTGCCCAGCTCTGAAGGCAGCGCCGAAGTAAGGGTGGCAATACTGCGACCCCCCTAAAATAACCTTGCAACCCCCCTGCAACTTTGGGTCAGGACCCCCAATTTGAAAAAAACCTGGTCTCCCCTGTGAAATCTGTATAGTATAGGGTAAAAGCACACAAAAGACTAGATTTCACAGGGGAAGACCAGATTTCACAGTCCATCATGCGTTTTTCATGGCTGTGAATTTGGTAGGGCCCTACCTATAATGTAGGCAAGTAGCCTCAACTTACACATAGGGAATGGAGGTACTAAAAAATGAAGTGATTTTTCTCAAGGTCATGCAGGAGGTCTATGGCACCAGAGGCAGATTAAGATTTATTGGGGCCCTTGGCACAAAGAACATTTGAGCCCCCCACACTCCAGAGGACCAGGGGCTTTGGAACCAGGGGGGAGACCATGGTCTCCCCACTTTTAAAAATCAGGGGGCTATGCCCATCCACTTTTTAACAGGGGCAAAGCCTTGGGCAGGTGCAGAGCAACGGCGGCAGGGGCTGCGTTTTGTGGTGGGGGAATCAGCTCCTCTGTCGCAAAGCGCAGTCCATGCTAGCGACACCAGCCTCTTCTCAGTGGCGGGGGACTGAGGTGGGCCTTAGCCCCCCTCAACACAGGCCCCTGCTCCTCCTCTTCCCACCCCGAGTCCCCCAAGAGCTGCCCCGAGTCTCCCAGGATCTTCCACATGCCCTAGGCGGTAGGAACACAGGCCGGGGGTTGCTCTCAGGCACCCTGACCCTCCACCCAGGGAAGGTGGAGGATCTGGGGCTCCCCAGAGCTGTCCATGGTCCTTTGGTCGCTCTTACCTCTGCCCGGCTCTGTCTTCAAGCCTGGCCAGGGGGTGGGGTCTTAGGGGGAAGAGGAGGAGCAGGGGTAGGGTCCCAGTTCCAGTGCTGGTGGCCTTCCTCTCTTCCACACAGGTTCCGGCACTCCTCGGGTCCCCAAAGTGGCTAGGGCCCATGGGCACAGGCCTCATGGGCCTGTGTGTTATTCCGCCACTATATGGCAAAGCTGATAATAAAATGCAGATCCCCACACCGTCAGCTGCAAGGCCACCTTTCCTTTTCCCTAGGCTTAGGCTATTGCTCAGCCAATTCCCTAGTACTGTAGAATGCCTGTGTTATGTATCTTTGAAAATGTTTTTTTTAATAGTGTTGGTATTAACTACAGTATTAGTCCACATTGAAAATGATTGCTGGGAAATATGCAAAGAAGCAGAGAATCAATTGTTCTAGGTGTAAGAATATGAATATTTTGGCTGGTATATTTATGTATGAAATAGTGTTAGTTTTGTAATCTTACAACTTTAAGAGAGAGAGAGCAATCTAATTAGAGAAATCTAATTTTGATTTTTCAAGAATGAGTTATCTGATCTTGCATCTGCTCCAAGTGGGAAGTACTTTCAAGTATTTACTTAATGTTTGTGCATGAGCAACATTGCAAAATTGTTTCACTCTGTGTGGTTTTAAGGGAGTTTTAAACACAGTAAGCCATGTGGTGGTGCTAAATTACAAAAGATGAATGCTTTCACAACCATACTTTTAAAATGTGCAAAATGTGGCCAGATGAGATATGACAAGAGGTTCAAATTATAGCAGTGGCAAACCCACAAACATGGAAATCTGAGTAAATCAGTCATTTCAAATCTATTTCCCAAACTAGGTTTATCCTCTGCAAAAGCTCAGAATCTCCATAGGAAGCATTTCCCATCAATCTCTACAGGACTCTTGCTGGTTAGAGTTACAGATCAGGATATTTGACAAGCAGCTTCCTTGCAGATAATATAGCTGATCTTTCAGCCTAAGCAAAATAAGCATGTAGTGGCATCAGCAGCTTTTTGCTGAATACCTAGATCCCAATTTGAAATTGTGGGGTGAGAGAAAATGGAAGACAAGGAGCAAGCAGACTAATAATCTACAGTTTGACAATGACAAGGATAACCAGTGCGAGTTTTGTTTTTCTTTAGTAATTTTCCACAATCTACTCAGATATCTTCTCATTTTGTAAGAAATAGAGAATATCCTGGAGAGAGTTGGGCCATATTTTTCTTTCAGTTACACCAGTGCAACCCCACTGATTTCAGGAAAGTTATTCTGGTCTACCAGAGCAGAATTTGTTCCACTATTCTTCCCCTCCATACCCAGCCTCGTCCATATTCCTCAAGTTGTAAAAGTGTTTTATGTGATATAGGCTGGATTAATTGCATGACATCTGGAGCAATATACATTTCTTACAGGGATTTGCATTTAAAATTAGAGTGGAATTTTAAAGAGACATTCTTTTTCAGTTGAGTTTTGTGCAATGACAGAGACAATTAGTTTTGTGAGATGGTTACGTCCTTCCGCTGTGACAAAGCTACTATGAGCCCACTTAGCCTTTTAAAGTATATTTCAGTGACTTGGGTTGAGTCATTGAGTTCTAGCTTCATATTTAACAGGTGTAGTATTTACACACTCACCTCTAGGCACTTGAATGTGGCAATCCTTAACTGTTAGAACACTGGGGACAATTCTGCTTGCTCTGAGCATTCTATATTGAGCTTTGTGGTTATGAGTGAGGAGATGTAGGCTCTATACCCGTTTCTGCCACAGATTTCCTATGTAACTTTGGGCCAGTCACTTAATTGCTGTGCCTCAGTTTCTCCAACTTAAAGTGGAGAGAGAATACCTGCCTCTCAGGGCTGTTTCAAACTACATGTACTGAGGTTTTGAGAGCTAAATGGAAGGCACTATAAAAAAATCGAAGTATTACCATTGATATAATACTCATTTTAATTTCCCCCCTCATTACCTTTACCTCTCTCTCTAGTGGAAAAATGGGCCCTCCCTCACATTATCTGTCCCTCTGTGGTTTGACAGTCTCATGTTTCCCCCACATCCCCACTCTTGCCCGCCTTCCAGCAGGGAGTTGCTCTGTTGGCATTCCAGTTCTCCCTTACCCTTTGTCTCAGCTCCCTCTTGCTACTTTCTGATTGAGAGAGGAAGAACAGTCAGTCAGGAGAAGTGGGTCACATTAGGAACACTGATCAGGAGAGAAACATGCTTCCTCCCCTCTATAACCATCACAGGCCTCATTTCCAAGTGATACAGAAACACCGGAATTACCAAAACAAATCAGACCAGGTAGTCTGTCTAGAAGTCCAGTATCCTGTCTCTGATAGTGGCCACTACCAGATGCTTCAGAAGATGATGTAAGAAATGTTGTCATAGACAGTTTTAGAATAATTTGCTCAGAAGTGAAGTTTCTTCCTTTTCTCCTCAATGAGCATTTGGCTTATGCCCTGAAGTCTGAGAGCTTTCACTGACTATCTTCTTGTTTCTTGTATTATGAGAAGATAAATAGGAGCACCTGATTGACCTTCCCCATACTATTCATTATTTTGTATACCACTGAAATGATTTAGGCATAGGGTTACCAGACAGCAAATGTGAAAAATCGAGACGGGGGTGGGGGGTAATAGGAGCCTATATAAGAAAAAGACCCCAAAATTGGGACATCTGGTCACCCTATTTGGGCAGAGGTTTGTGCCCTGCTTATCATGTCTATCAAATAAAGCACATTATTTGAATATAAAATAGAATGATATTAACCAAACTTATTTAATTATTTTACCTAGAGATGGAATCAGTCTTCAAAATTCTGTTCTGGATTTTTTAACACTCCAGATTTCAAGGGCATTTGGATTAGGCCCATTTCTAATCCTAACAAGAACATCTTCATTGCTCATGTCTCTTTAACGTTGATGTTCTCTCTCATCCAGAATGAGATTTCTTATCAGTGTTATACAGTTGTATCTTGCCAGCTCTTATATAGTTTTATGGATGTGTTCTAATTACAGCTGCACTGAACAATTTACCAGAGAATGAAACATTGGTTAATATCAACGGAGAGTGGAACTACATATTTTCCTTTGGAGAGTGTTTCACTTGCAAAGTAGTTTTTTTTCTTTTCTCCCTCATTTGTGGCTTTTCCTTTCTTTATGATGATATTGAGACATCTCAGGGGGACTTTTGAACTTGTAAAAAACTAGCAGTAAAAAAGGGGCATGGGAATCTTTTGAAAATGTAACTCTAGTGGTCTTGACAAATTCGCTTCCCAGCTTGCTAAACCTGGTGGAAAGTCTCAGGGTATTTAAGATCTCATTATAGTAAGCATATTTTTTACTCTCATGCAGAATCTTTAATTTGACAATGCACTGGTCTCTTAGTGGTCTGCTTTCTTCATCATTTTCTAGCAAGCACACTGTGCTGTGCTATGAAGGGCAACAGGAAACTAAATTGTGGAGTATTTTAAAGTCTAGAAAATTAAAAAAACAAACAAATAAACAAAACAAAAAACCCCACAACCCAAAAACCTAAATGTAAGTTTGTGGGATGATTTTTGCTTTTGCTTTTAAAAAGTGTATGCAAGAGGATCAGTTTCCCTGTTCTTTCCTCCAACACCAACAACTTGTTAAACTTCATGGAGAAATGTGCAGTGGCACCCAAAGACAGCTAGGGGGAGGGATAGCTCAGTGGTTTGAGCATTGGCCTGCTAAACCCATGGTTGTGAGTTCAATCTTTGAGGGGGGCTATTTAGGGATCTGGGGCAAAAATCTGTCTGGGGATTGGTCCTGCTTTGAGCAGGGGGTTAGACTAAATGACCTCCTGAGGTCCCTTCCAACCCTGATATTCTATGATTACATTTCCTCAAACTTTTTTATTTACTTTTCTTAAAATTCAGACTGAATTACTGTATGTCTGCTGGAAGATAAAGGTTGCTTCTGATCTCATAGGAGATTTAATTGAGGACCTGATTCACCATCATGTTACTCCAGTTATACACCAAGGTAACTCCATTGGTTTCTGTAGGACTCATACTGTCCAAATGTACTCATTACAAACATCAAAGACTCCTAGGGTCTAAAATGGGCAGCAAACAATAGGGCAGGGATACTGTATGGTCTCTCACTCAGAGATGTCACAGTGTATATTCAGGGGTTAGCATTGCAAACACCATTTGGTTTTCAAGAAATTTGCATTTAATTTCCAGAATTTTGATTAGCAATTCTTTACAGTTAGGAGCCAGAGCCTCTTTGTCTTTCTCAAACAAGTAGTTCCACCAACCTTAAAGGGATTACTTGACTATGTAAGCAGAGCAGGATTTGGTTCTAAGAAGGGACCACTAACAACATGTGCATGCTAGTTGGTTTCTTGACACACTCTCTCTCCTACATTGGCAATTGTTATTGTATTCCCAAACATAGCCATAGCTTGGCTATTGCAGCCATATCCTCCCAGTCCTGAGCTGTGTTCATCTCATTCTGTTTTCTCTTGATCTGTTTCCGGCAGACTTGAAAGCCTGTAAAATGCCATCTGCTTTCTGCTGTTTTGAAGAAACTAGAGTATTGTGTTTCAAGCTGACACCCTTCTCCCATTATTTATGTGAACTGCAAACCTGAACTGCACCAAACTTATTTAGGATATATCTAGACTTGGAGCAGGGGATGTGATGCCCAGCTTGAAGAGACATACTTGCGCTAGCTCTCATCAAGCTAGCAGGCTAAAAATAGTAGTGTAGCTGTGCTAGCACAGGCAGTGGCAAACAGTGGGAGTGGCTAAGCTCCCTGAGTACAAACCCATCTGGACCCTGTTGGTACATACTTGGGCGACTAGCCCAAGCTGCTGCTTGTGCTACTGCAGTTACGGGCTACTATTTTTAGCACGCTAGCTCAGATGAGAGCTAGTGCGAGCATGTCTTACCAGCTGGGGAATCACACTCCCAGTTCCAAGTGTAGACATACTCTTAAACATGAATATCCATTAATAATGTGGAATCTAATATTACTCAGTACAGTGATAACATTCATCTCACACATGTTGTTTGATTGGGGAAAGCACTGGCAAAGTTGCCTCTTTGGACTATATCTCACATGCTGTGTTGAACAAGATGTATATTTGCCTTTGTTGGTTTAGGGCTAGAGTCACAAAAGGACTTAGGTGCCTACCTGCCACTAAGGCACTTAAAGTCCAACATTAGGCACCACTGGAATTCATACACTCTCTGCTCAGCTGCCAGCTAACCTTGTAGATGCCCAAAGGCACCAGCAGCTGAGTGCACATACAGAGCTGTCTAACTCCTGACATTGCACATCAGCTCAGCGTCTAGCTCATGCCTAAGTCCCAGTGGGATTCACAAGCTAAGCATTCTGTCTATCTTGCTTTTGGGGCCCAATCTGGTAGGCATGGTCAGAGCACTCCTAAACCTACACACAATTTCTGGAGGAAATGCCCCCCCTAACTTTTAGCACAGTGGTTAGGATGTGGGAGACACAGGGTCAGTTCTCCCCTTTGCCTGACGTGGCAAAGGAATTTGAACTTGTGTCTCCTCCTCTCTACTCAGGAGAGTACCCTGGTCACTGGCCTATGGTATATTCTGATGTGATATTCTCTCAATCCCTCCTTGTGAAGCTGTTTAACTGTGTATAAATAATTCAATATGCACTGGAGCATGGGGACTGGACCTTCCCCGGGGAGTGCCCTAGCCACTGGGCTATAGAGGCGTTCTCACTCTTTCTCTGGACCAAGGCACCCCACAACAATGACATCACTCTTGTTCATTGATGTGTCCAGAAGTGGCTCTTGGGATTTTTCCATGAGAGCTCAGCTCCTACCATCACCACCTAGGTCTCAATCCCCCATCCCTCCTCCTCATCTACAGTCAACAGTAACAAGGGTAACTGATACAGTAAAAATTTGCTAAAAATATGAGAATGCAGACTGATAGAGATGCTAAGCAACAGCTCAAGAGTACAAATAGTAATAAGCTGATGAAATGGCAACAGTATAAAATTCAGCATCAGTGAGGGGAAACAAGGATAGCACTGATATCAGTAGGGAGTGCAATCTTATGCCTAGGTTCCTCAGAATTAACAATACTATGCCATGAGTTCAGAATATCTGCAGAAATAACTGCTTTAAGAAGGTTTCAGAGTAGCAGCCGTGTTACTCTGTATCCGCAAAAAGTACAGGAGTACTTGTGACACCTTAGAGACTAACAAATGTATTTGAGCATAAGTTTTCGTGGGCTAAAACCCACTTCATTAGATGCATGCAGTGGAAAATACAGTAGGAAGATATATATATACACAGAAAGGCACACCAGAACAATCATCAACTTTACTCCTGGCCTTATAAAATAGTTTGGCCACATGGACAGGAGTCAGTCTTAAATTTAATGTTATGCCAAGCACTAGGTAGAGAGGGCACCTAGCAGCACTGCTTGGTATTTTATGAGCATTTCCATGAATGTATATTGACAGCAACATTAGGATGTGCATTCAGTTCCCTCTGGGCTTGTACAAGTGCCCCAGGTCAACACTGGGGCCCTTTAAAAAAGACAATGCAGAAGTATATTAAGTTCTATATAGTAACACACCAAGCACAAGGTTAATAAGGCAAAATACAGCATTGCAAAGGAAAATATTGGAATTTCTACTCAGAGGTCATAAAATATATAGTTGCACTGACTGTCTCAGCAGCTGTCTAGGTATGGGGTCATCTCTGGACTCTCACCACAGGATCCCGTCCCTGTAATGTATCAGGGAGACATGGTTTCCACTCCCATGGGCAGATTGAATTCCCTGCTGTGTATCAATTGAAGGAAAAATAACTGCACTTGCAGTCTAAGCCATTCTTTCACCACACAAGGATGGCATGGGGCAGCCATTGCTACACTGATCAATCTCCTGGAAGAAATATATTTTTTGAAAGCCGACAGTTGATAAGAATGCACTAGGCTCTTTGTTAATCATAGGTGGCTCAGTGACGATGCCTTTAATTAAGGTTGTGTAAGACATTTCATGATATGATCCTGTTTTCATTTGCTTATAACTTTGCCAAATGTAAAACATTCAGGCTGAACTTTTCCATGCTGGATATCTGCCTAAGAAATATTTTTTGGGGGGAAGTTTGTTAAAATGGTTCATCAATTTCATAGGATGAGTTTATGGAAAAATATGTTGTTTTGCTAATATTAAAACATTCTTACAACCATTTCATTGAGAAGCTCTAGAGTTCCCATGCTTTTGGAACAGGGACTTGATATCTGGAAGGGAGGAGATACTCTGGTGTCAGATATGCCTTTTGCCATCCATGTGAAAATCTGGCCAAGTTACAAGCCTCTGGAAAATCTTAGTTTGTTCATGCTCAGTAGAATTTGTTAGAGTTTGGCAGCTAAATTCTTCAAAGATTCCATCTGTGCTGAGCATGTTCCAGCCCTCACATCTCCTATGTGCTGACTGGATGAGCCATGCACCATCACCACAGAGACTGAGCATACTCCAGCCTGGGATGGGGGGCAGGAGACAAGACCAGAAACAGTGGGTGGCAGAAGATGGGAGCAGATAGTGACAGCAACAAGAGAGAAGAGGGGCAGGAGCATAGGCAGTGTGTGGAAAATATTATTTGCGATGGCTGAGTGAAACATAATAGCTGCTGTGCTATTAAGGATCCAGGGAGGGGGTGCTGGAGAATAAGGTTGCCTGACACTCACATGCAGTGGTGGCTTCTGCCACAGCGGGCTGGTCTCAGCTCCCAGCTCTGGCCTGTTGGCTCTTGCTGCTCACAGATTCAGAGGAGTTTGCAACAGTGCCACATGATGCATAAGTCCATGCACAGAAGTACGCCTCCTCCTGTCCTGTGCCTTTCCTGGCCCTGGTGTTGTTGGACATGGGGCTTCACCTGCCAGGCTGGACACGCACATGTAGATGGTCCAGTCAAAATTGGAGAAAAGTTGGTGAGCTGGTAGATAGATTTGGCAGGGGCTGAGCTCCCTCTAGCCCTAACCACCTGCCTGCCTGAGGGCAGGAGCCAGGGATAGGGGAGGATAGGAGTGGGGTATGTGGTAAAGCAGCAGCCATGGTGGGAGGAGCAGAGGGCAGGGATTAGGGCAGATGCTGGGGAGGGGTGGCAGGGTCAGGACCCAGAGATGGGGCAGGGAGGACAGAAGTAGGGAATGGAGAGGGA
Source organism: Terrapene triunguis (assembly GCF_002925995.2). Taxonomy (NCBI): domain Eukaryota; kingdom Metazoa; phylum Chordata; order Testudines; family Emydidae; genus Terrapene; species Terrapene triunguis. The sequence goes on along the minus strand of NW_020664477.1, from coordinate 647,564 downwards.
GAATCATTGGGCAGAATGGGGATAAGCAGGCACAGGGGTAGATAGCAGGAGAGGGGGGGGGGCAGAGACAGGGGAGGAGCTAGGGACAAGAAGATTCTGGGGTGGGGAACAAAGGCAGAAGGCACTATAGCACACTTCCCTCCAGAACCTGTAACTGTACTCCTTATTCCTGAGTCTCAACATTCCTTTACTGTTTAGCAAATAGCCTTGCTGGTAAAATGTGTTTCCATTCCCCTTTAGAGGTAACTCCCATAGAAAATAACAGCCTACTATTACTATTAGTTATTCCATTAGCTCAAGTGGTAGAGGATTCTTCTAAAGATCCAACCCCATGGATGACTCATTGGGGGAGGAAATATAGATTCACATGATGGAATATTTATTTTTTCAATTTTTAAAGTTTTATAAAATGGACAACCTTAATTCTGGCATTTCCTAACTTTTGGCTTTGTAACCTTTTTGTTCTATTAACACAGGTTTTTCTTTTTTTATTTTAATATAATGAAAATTAGTCGTTTGAGAGATGCCATTTTACAAGGTGAGAAAACCCACTGCTTACTGGACAACTACTTACTGGATCTTACTCTTTTTATGTTAGTAATCTCCAATTAAAATTTTCCTTTTACATTTACTATACAAGTAAGAGTAAATAATACATTGATGATAACAATGATAAGCCAGTATAATGTATTTGTGTGTGTGTTTCAAGAGGTTGAGAGAGAATAGTTGACTTTGAAGGTAAGGGCACGGAGAAAATGGAGCAAGATTTTCTTTGCTTTAGATTGTAATACATTTTTTGCTGCCTCATGAGGCCTCTGATTGCCTGTCACAACTCCCCTAGTGGGTTGTGACCCACCAGTTGAAAACACTGGCTCAGTTCATCTGAAGGGCAGGCTTTGAAAGGGATTCTTGTGACAAGCAGAGGAAGCATTATCATACTACTGTTTGCAGAAAAAGTGATTTTATCAATGAGACAGAATAGAAAGATCAATAAACAAGATTTCCAGGGGAATTGATTTGCAGAAGATCAAACGCAACATTTTAAAGTGCACCCACTGTACCCTAGTGGAGTCGTGTCACTTCTGGATTCCTGGGAACAGCCAGCTCACATATACACCATCATTAAATTATGAGTGTTAATGGGACTTGCAAGTCTGCATCCAGGGGGAAATATACTGTTACTCTCTGATCATTTATCTCATGATGGCAATGTCTAAACACACTGTATGTTTGACAACCAACAGTTCATTTTCATCTGGGATGTGCAAAACTGTATTTACAGTACACCAATTTTAATTACGGATTGCACAGTGATTTTTAAAAAAGGGATACTCTATAATTGTCTGTCTCTCTCTCTGATCAACAGGATTTCCATTGGTTATCTCAGAATTGCTCCCCTAAGGAAGGAAATGTATATAAATATTGAAGAAGAGATTTAATTACTGAAAATGCATCAAAACTACCATATATTTCGATGATGGAAGCCCTCCCTGGAGGCATCAATATCTGACAGAAAAACAAGCCTCTCATTAGTAAAGAATTACATTTATGCATAACAATATTCATTTTAATACAGTCAGAAAAGTATTGTTATTCACACAACAAAAACTATGCTCAAATCCTAAAGTTATAAGAGGAACCCCACAAGAGGCAGTAAATTCACAGAACAGTACCAGGGGCGGCTCTAGGCACCAGCAAAGCAAGCACGTGCTTGGGGCAG
>NW_020664477.1:637076-645834 GCF_002925995.2 Terrapene triunguis | reverse complement strand
AGAATACTTTGGTTCCACCTATCTGTGTGAGACGGCGTTCTCAAAAATGAAGATTATCAAGTCCAAGTATCGCACCTGACTCAGAGATGCTCATCTGCAGGACTGCATCCGACTAGCTATTTCAAATTACAACCCAAATTTCAAGACGCTGGCAGATAATGTGCACAAGTGTCACACTGAGACTCAGTAAGTAGGGAAAATGTATAATTATGTATATTAAGCACTTGATCTCAGCTTTATATAACATCATAAACTGTTATTTCTACATTTTTTTTAGGTAGAACCTGGATTGCACTTAAATTCAAAAAGTGATCTTGTGCTTAAAAAGGTTGGAGACCACTGTATTAGAGGAACAGAGGAACAGCCATCAATTTACTAGATTTGACCCCACATGTTTTTCTCTTTGCCATTTTGAGGATTAAGGAAACTTCATTTGTGCTAAAGAATTGGCACTGAAGACAAGATCAATTCTTCATTTTCTGTACTGGTTGTGTATATAGTGATGGAAATCAGTGTGTGTGCATTGAATGGATACAAAGAGTATAGGTATGATGGGGCTATACAGACTGCTTGCCATGAATACTTCCATTACAGATACTGATCTTTCTATTTAGAACTATTTATAAATTACACACAAAAAACTAAGTTAAGAATGTTTTTAAGGTTGCAAAGTCATGCACTCAAAAGTTAGAAATTCCAGAATTAGTGTTGCCTGTGCAACCATAATTTTGCCCCCCTTGTGCATATGCATTATGATACAGTTTTTAAATGTAGGATATATATTATTTTTTCCACAGGATCCCTGCCTAATTCAGTGGACAGGATGGATGGTGCTCATTGAATGAGCAGCTAGTCAATATTTTGTTTTCTCCTCACTGTTCAGTGTGGGCCCCATGTCTTATTTACTGCACACTGTTCAAACCCTGCTTTGAATACAGAATTATTAATTTCTTCATGGGCTTTTTTATGATGCCCATGGCTGTAGTATTGGAATGCTATACAAATATTAATGCATTTATTTTCACAACATTCCTGTGACATGAGGTGGTATTACTTTCTCCATTTTACTGATGGAGCCTGGGTGCTTGAGCTAAAATGATCCTGGCAAGGGCATGGCAGACTTAGTTTTCTGAAGTTCCTGGCTCCGTCCAAAGATCATCCATTCACTCTTCCCCTGAGACTGGATCTCTTGTCACAGCAGATCAGACAGCCTACCATATGGCACATTCCACAAAGACAGGATAGTATGCAGGGATCACTGACACATTTCTGACTAAAGACTTTCATCTTGATCAGTCTGTATCACTGCTGGTGCTTTCCCTAAAGCCCCACAGACAATTGAGGGAGGCGAGGTTACACCTCCTGGATATTAAAAGCTATTAGTTACTACTTAGACAAACAAGCTGTTTAGAAAGTTGGAGACTATTTGTGGCTTTTGGATAAAATTCTAGAAGTCAGGCATCTCAGCTCAAAGATTTTTTTCTCCAGTCATGTCAGTAGCAATAACCTCTGGAGCTGGTGGATACTGACGTCTGTCATTTCAACAGAGTATTAGGCTTGGGACCTTAAACCCATTTTGTTTGACTTGGGCCATGGAAATAGTTTCGGTTTCTTGACTCCTATGGGTCTGACTTGTATAACAATGTTATGAACTAGCTGATGTTCCTATGTCTGAATATCTCAAGGCTCATTAAATTAGGGGGATGTCACCATCAATGACAGGCATCCATTGTGCGCCCCTATCTAAAAATCTGTGGAGACATTAGGAGAAGTTCAGCTCACACCTTCACAAATCACTATCTTCTCAATGTTGCATCAAAACCAGAGATGAGTTTCAAGAAGGCAGTGCTTCAATCACTGTTCAGCTGGCCATGCTCTCAGTCTACATCATTGGTTCTCAACTAGGGGTACAGATACCCATGCAGAGGTCTTCCAGGGGATACATCAACTGATTTAGATATTTGGCCAGTTTTACAACAGCCTACATAAAAAGCAGGAGCGAAGTCAGTACAAACTAAAATTTCATACAGACGACGACTTGTTTATAGTGCTCCATATACTATACACTGAAATGTAAGTACAATATTTATATTCCAATTGATTTATTTTATAATTATATGGTAAAAATGCAAAGTAAGCAATGTTTCAGTAATAGTGTTCTGTAACACTTTTTTGTATTTTTATGTCTGATTTTGTAAGCAAGTAGTTTTTAGGTGAGGTGAAACTTGGGGTATGCAAGATAAGTTAGATTCCTGAAAGAGGTCTGAAAAGGTTGAGAGCCACTGGCCTAGGCTGATGCTACTTAGTCTAACAGAATCAGACTTAGTGCATGAGCCCCTACCGCATGAGCTAAAAGCCAACTGGAAGACTGTAGAGCAGACTTTCTCTCTCTCTCCCTCCATCCCTCTCTCTCCCTCTCTTTCTCCCACTCCCTCTCCCTCCCTCATTCTCTCTCTCCCCCCTCTCCCTGCCTCTCCCTACCATTCCCTCCCTCTCCCGCTCTCTCCCTCTCTCTCTCCTTCCCTCCCTCTCTCCCTCCCCTTGGTGTCACTAGATGGGACAAAACACCACGTGGTCTCTCTCCCTCTCTCCCCCTTCCTTCTCCCTTCCTTTCTCTCTCTCTCCCTCTCCATCTCTCTCCTGTTCCCCCTCACCATCTCTCTCCTTCTCCCTCTCCCTCCCCCTCCTTCTCTCTCCCTCTCTGTCCCCCTCTCCTTCCCTTCCTCCCTCCCCCTCTCTCTCCATCTCCCTCTCCCTCCCCTTGGTGCCACTAGATTCTCTCTCTCTCTCCATCTCTCTCCCTCACTCCCCCTCCTTCTCCCTCTCCCTCCCTCTCTGTCCCCCCTCCCTCTCTCCCTTTCTCTCTCTCTCTCCCTCTCCCACTCTGTCTCCCTACCATTCCCCCTCTCCCTCCCTCTCCCTGTCCATCTTTCCCCCTCCTTCTCTCTTCCCCTTTCCCTCTCTCTCCCTCCCCCTCCCCCATTCCCTCCCTCTGCCGCTCTCTCCCTTCCTCTCTCTCTCCCTCCCACTCCTCTCTCTCTCCTTCCCCCTCTCCCTCCCTCCCTCACCCTCTCTCTCTATCTTCCTCTCCCTCCCCTTGATGCCACTAGATGGGACAGAACACCACGTGGGTTACACAAGATACTGGCAACATCCTGAAAGATGCTGAGAACCATCAATTCTGAGTGGCTGCTGAGTGCGTTCAACACCTGACAGCGTTGGGCCTTTATGGTGCACAGAAATGCTTCACAGAGGGTTACTACAGCTTTCCTAGGGAGGGTTTTCATGGTTTGTGATTGACTCTCTATATTATGGTCCAGTAGGTTTAATCAGATTGAAGTGTCTAATGCTAAGAACCCTCTTTTATTTTCAATTTGAACATGAAATGTTCATACAAAAGCAAGACCAGTGTTGGCTTAAAAATGGGCCTTTTCTTGAGCTGACTTTTCCCTGCAACATTCAGACATTTCAAAATTTTGCATCACTTCATAGCCAAATTACCCTGATTTACATTTCAGAAAAAAAAATCCCTCCACTCCTGGAATGTGGCTGGTGCAGAAACAGGTGAAACAAAAATGTAGAAATTTTTGCATAGCCTGTAGCTTATTCAGCTACTTACCTGACTAGTGGTTTGTAAGTTCTAGTTAGTGTTTGAACGGTATTCTGGAAACATCAGAGTGCTGTATAAGCAGTAAGTATTATGTAGTACGACAAAGATTTTCAAAACTAGGTGTCTAAAGTTAGGCTCCCAAGCCAGACTGAAGTACTAATTGGACATATTTTCAAATGTGCTGAGCACCCAGCAGCCAATAGTGAGGTCAATAGGAGCTTCTGGGTGCTCAGCACTATGAAAATTTATTTAAGTACCTACGTATGGATTTAGGCTCTTAACTTAAGGCACCCATTTTTGAAAATCTTGCATCCTATCTATCCTATGTTTTGCACTGGTGCAGCTACATGAATGTAACTATATTGGCATCTGTGCCACTTACCCTGGTAAATAGCAGTAGTGCAGTGTATCTATATGAGGGGTTTGGTGTAGTTAGATTGATGCAATCTTGTTACTACAGTGCAATTTTCACTAGTCTAGTCATGGCCTATGTTTATATGTCAGTTTGGAATGGAACTGAAACACTTGGGGCCATGTTAATCCCCTGTGTAATTTACTCGCTTCATTAGTATCAGATGCCATGCAGCTGAACTCCAATGCAGAACATGCAAGCACAGAAAGTGTCACTGTAGTTTACGAGATGTGTGAGCAGATTACATATATTTGCTGCAAAGTGGTATGTTTGCAAAGGGTAAATAAGCTTTCACCTGGCTCCTGTGAACAGTTCTGACACACCAAACACACAGTACAAATATATATATATATATAAACTCTTTGAAAGTGGGTACTTCAGATAGAAAATACTGCAAACATTTTTTATCTGTACATAAAAAAAATAAAATTGTGCTATTCAGGGAGAGCCCACTGCTATATAAATATATATTCCTGGAAGTATGCATCTGCTGATTGGCACAAAATGAGCTCATTCTGCAAAGAATCATTATCTACTGCAGAGGAAAATGTTCTCCTATGCCTCAAGCATTTAAAAGCAAGAGAGACTTCTGGCTGTACATCAAATGGAAACGGCATCAAAATGTACTGATCTCCACATGCAGAGGTTTTAGGACTGTGAGGCAGAGGTTTTAGGACTGTGAGGCAAAGGACTAGTCTTAGGCACAAGCTCTGTGAGATTGTTTTACTTCCAAATTTGAGTCCCCCAGCCCAGTTTCACCCCATATATCTAGTCAATTGTGTGTGCACAGGGTGGGATTTTCAAAAGCATCTAAGTGAGCTAGATGCTGTAGTAAGAGGAGGCCCTGAAACATAAATCCTTGTATCTGAGGCCTGGTATGAGGCCTAAGGCCTGAACTAAAGTAATGGTCAAGACTTTGCTAACATAAAGCAAAGTTAAGCTGTGAGCCAGAGGCAGGCCCGGCTCACAGAAGCTGGCAAGGAAAGGGCTGATGCTGCAAAAAGATACATACCTAAAAGGTACTGGACATTAGATATCAGAACAGTCGGATACTGGCACATTCCACACAGATAACAAGGAACAAGCTGACCCATCCTAAAGACAGAGTCAAAAGGGTAATATGATGGATACAGTTGTTTTGTTTGAACCAACATGTACAAGGTGAGAGGCGGCACCTTACTGCGTAGAGGGGTTGTACCTTGCTACGTAGAGGGGTTGCACCTCAATACATCAGGAGTGATGTCTAACTTGTTTGTACCTGTGTATAAGAATGCATCCCTGGGGCAGTGTCTTTGTCTGGCCTAGAGGGCAGTGGAAAGTCCTGCCACTGACGGAGCCGGTCCATTGCCAGGGAGCACATATGTACTAGCTAGCAGCACCTTAGATATCTAATCCGGGGAGCTAGAGACTGTGTTTCTCTTCGACAATAAACCTGGCCCGGGTGCCTTCATACCTTACTAGAGTCTGTGGTCATTGGGGGTTCTCTCGGGGTCTGCTGTGTCAGCTATCTGCGCAGAGCCGGGACAGCACGCAGAGGGAACACATGCACACAGCCAACTGATATCAAAATTGAAGAGAGCAGAGCACCACACCGGTGGGCATCTGACAACAGATGCCTAATTTCCATTGAAAGCCAATGGGTGTTGGGCACCTAACTCCCTTAGGTATTTTTGAAAATCTGATTTTTAAAATTTTTTTTACATAGGGTTATATTCTGTTTGCAATACTTGGATCTTAAAAGCTCTTAAAAGGGATTAGGGTTGCACCATATATCCCTAAACCTTAGGGGTGTCCAGACTGATGAAACAAATGTTTAAATATTCTATCTTTTACTCCATCTGGATTGTTCATTCAGGGCCAGATCTTTATGCCTGCCGGGTGGTACCTTACTCAGCACTTAATTCCATTGATTTCAGCAGGGCTATTTGAAGGGTATCGTATTACTTAGCATAGCAAAGGTGGCAAAATCTGCCTCTAATTATTATCATTATTATTTTAGGCATGTGTTAGGCACCCATCACTGAAATGTCAGAGTGCACTTTACAAGGCTTAAACTGGGACATTTGATGACATAACACCCCCTCAAAAAACCTTAAACCCCATCATAAAGTGCCTTGGTCCCCTGCTGCTTGCAGCTTGCCATCATAGAATCATAGGAATATAGGGCTGGAAGGGACCTTGAGGCCATCTAGTCCATCTGCCCACACCAAGGTCATGGAGATGCATCTTGCAACTTTTTTTGACTATGGTCAGATTTGTGCTCATGTGTTTCTCTTCAGAATAAATTGCCAAAGCACTGTCCCTTTTCTGAGAATGTTTTGTCTCTAGTTCCTGTTAGCTTTATCCTTGGGACATCAACTTCCAATTTCTGGATGAGTGCAGGGGGTGGAGGTAGTGAAGTGGTCATTAAGTTAACCTACACCATTTAGTGCTTTGTATACAGCAACCATTATTTTGAATTTCACACTACAATCAGTTGACAGTAGGCACAGAGATCAGAGCACAGGTGTGATGTTTCTTTCATCAGTCCATCTCACCCATAAGGTAGGAGGGGCCGTAGTTTTCCCACCTATGTTGTAGAGTCAGGGGTGGGGGGAGGGTGAAGTATTCTTTCTAGCTAGGTGGCTAAGAATGCATAATATTATTTGACCCTAAAAACCTTGAGACATCTTTCAAAATACTCCCCATTCCTTAAGGACAGCCATTTTTTACAGTCACAACTAAGCACCATATTTAAGATCATTTGGCAACTTTGGCATGGTTGACTTGAGAGGAAAATCTACATTAAAGAAAAAGGAATAAAAAATTTACTTGTTCCTTTCAGGAACCTCTGAGACTTTGGAAACTGAGATAAAATGGGGCCTGAGGCAGAATCATTACTGTTTGGTTTTAAAAATTAAACTAATTCTTTGTTTATGCCTATATCTACAGACCTGAAAAGATTGTTACGCATCATGTTGCTACCATGAGTTCAGGACTTTCTTTGTCTTGCAATAGCCGATGGTATTGCTAATGCCTAAAGTAATACATTGTATTGGGGGGAGGGATAGCTCAGTGGTTTGAGCATTGGCCTGCTAAACCCAGGGTTGTGAGTTCAATACTTGAGGGAGCTACTTAGGGATCTGAGGCAAAATCAGTACTTAGTCCTGCTAGTGAAGGCAGGGGGCTAGACTCAAGGTCCCTTCCAATTCTAGGAGATAGGATATCTCCTTTAATTTAATGTACCAGATTGGGGGATTGTGTTACAACCTTCATTCACACTAATATTTTATTTATGTGGGTGTCTGCTTGGGGCTTATAAACGTGGTTATATGTGTTTCAACCTCACAGATATGATGGTGCCTGCAGACTGTCCATAATGGGCAACCTGGAGAGTCTAATGCCCCTCCCTTTCTTTCCTACAGCTCAGACCCTTCTCCATACCTAGCCTACCATCTCTGGGGTGGTTCCTCTTGTGCATCAGAAACAGGGCTGGTTTACAATGGCTGAGAAACATGTGGTGACAGGTGGCCCTGGGTAGGGATGGGCTTTAGACAGAGGAAGGCTTATGAGCATGCTTACTCCTCAAACCACCCCCAGTATTTATAAGGACCAACTGAATGAACTGTGCTACATATTGCTCTGTGAAGATACTCCAATGCCAAGCTGTCCCAAACACTACCATGATTTTTTGGGTCTGTTGTTGGACAGTATTTAAATACATGACCTGCTATGATCCCATCCCCCACAATGAAACACTTGATATTGGAACAGGAAGCGAGTCTCTCTTCTTCTCTTGTCTTATATGCTGCTCCCACCACTGGGAGTTGAGCCTGGATGGTGCATCCCCTGACAGCTAGAATCTTTAATATGACCAACTCCTTTTTATTGAGAGGTGCTCCGAGGCACCCAGCACATGATCACTGCCTGTTGGGATGGTCTGTGTCTGCACTCCCCTCTTGTACTCCTCATTTGTCTCTCCATCATTGAGGATTCAGAAAAATTGAACATTTATATAGGGGCCTTCTAGGGCCATCAGGATATATTTGGTCCAGAGCTGGAAACCTCATGTAGCAGAGCTAATGGGTTACAAGGTGCTCATGAGACTTCTCAGATGCCAGGCTAGATAATTTCGCAATCAATTACCAACTCCCCTGGAAAAAACAGGCACAAAATCTAGATAAGGAGTTTGGGCCATACCATTTTTGATCTCTAATCTTCTGGTATCAGAACAATTACCAAAAAGTGGTAATTTTTCAAATATACGTCAAATATAAAAACAACAATGGTCGTTCCGCTGGTGTGCTGAGGCTACTGCTTACCATGCTGGCCAATATTGTTTCCTTGTGCTCCCCATCTGCTTGTCTGTGTCTCATTTTATATAGATCTTTTGGGGTAGGGACTGACTTTTGTTCTGGATTTGTACAACGCCTAGCACAATGGGATCCTGATCCATAACGAGTCTTGTGGATAAGGGAGAAGCTGTGGATGTGGTATATCTAGACTTTAGTAAGGCATTTGATACGGTCTCGCATGATATTCTTATCGATAAACTAGGCAAATACAATGTAGATGGGGCTACTATAAGGTGGGTGCATAACTGGCTGGATAACCGTACTCCGAGAGTTGTTATTAATGGTTCCCAATCCTGCTGGAAAGGCATAACGAGTGGGGTTCCTCAGGGGTCTGTTTTGGGACCGGCTCTGTTTGATATCTTCATTAACGACTTAGATATTGGCATAGAAAGTACGCTTATT
>NW_020664477.1:617103-632076 GCF_002925995.2 Terrapene triunguis | reverse complement strand
AGGGTGTCATAAGGAGGAGGGAGAAAACTTGTTCACCTTAGCCTCTACGGATAGAACAAGAAGCAATGGGCTTAAACTGCAGCAAGGGAGGTCTAGGTTGGACATTAGGAATAAATTGCCTAGGGAGGTTGTGGAATCTCCATCTCTGGAGATATTTAAGAATAGGTTAGATAAATGTCTATCAGGGATGATCTAGACAGTATTTGGTCCTGCCATGCGGGCAGGGGACTGGACTCGATGACCTCTCAAGGTCACTTCCAGTCCTAGAATCTATGAATCTATGAATCTATGAATAAATAGGGCTATGGAGGGGGGCCACACTGAGATTGCTTAATCATGACAAACAACAAAGAATGCGGCAGATGATCCACCAAATTGGTAGTTATTTCTAATATTTAGATTCACCAAACCAGCAACAAAACAGCTTCTACAATACCCTTACTGGTTATCCAGAAGCCAAAAACACAGTTCCCTTAAAGCAACCCAACCTTAAGATACCATCCTGACAGCCAAGTCAAATATGATCAGGATTACTGAAAACCTTGTTCATCAGATAAAAAGTTCTACTAATCCCAAAGGATCAGACACATTACCCACCAGGTCAATTAATGTATCAGATCTTATCCAAATATATGCTTACAGCCAATTCTTATTAACTAAAATGTATTAAAAAAGAAAAGAGAAAGCGTATTGGTTAAAAGATCATTATACATACAGATATGAATAAAGTTCTTAGGTCAGTTTCCTAACAGAGATGGTGCCTTCAGAGTTTTTTAAAAAAATTCAGAATTAATCCCATAGGTTATAGTCCATTATCCAGACTGGAGCTGGAGACCTCAGTCTTGCAACTCAAACTTCCCCGATGCAGTTTAAGCAGATCTGAGGGTATGTCTACACTACGAAATTAGGTCGATTTAATAGAAGTTGATTTTTTAGAAATCGATTTGATACAGTCGATTGTGTGTGTTCCCACTAAGTGCATTAAGTCGGCGGTGTGCGTCCACAGTACCGAGGCTAGCGTCAACTTTGTACTGTGAGCATTGTATTGTGGTAGGTATCCCACAGTTCCCGCAGTCTCTGCCGCCCATTGGAATTCTGGGTTGAGCTCCCAATGCCTGATGGGGCAAAAACATTGTCGCGGGTGGTTCTGGGTACATGTCGTCAGGCCCCCCTCCCTCCATGAAAGCAACGTCAAAAAATCATTTCTCGCCTTTTTTCCTGGGTTATCCGTGCAGACGACATACCACGGCAAGCATGGAGCCCGCTCAGTGCACTGTCACCGTATGTCTCCTGGGTGCTGCTGGCAGACGCGGTACTGCAGTGCTACTCAGCAGCATCCCCTTGCCTTGACTTGCGGATGGCAGACAGTGCAATACGACTGCTAACCGTCGTTGTTGTACCATGGGTGCTCCTGGCTGACCTCGGTTAGGTTGGTCGGGAGCACCTGGGCAGACATGAGTGCTCCTGGCCAGCCTCGGTGAGGTTGGTTGGGGGCGACTGGACAAAAATGGGAATGACTCCAGGTCATTCTCTTCTTTAAGTTTCATCTAATGGAGATTCAATCCTGCCTGGAATATCATGCCAGCTGGAGGCTTCTGCCTCAGGCTGCTCTCCCAGTCGGCAGCACCGCGCGGTCGCACCTACCCCAGCCTACCCCTTGCTCCCATGGCTCATGAAGCCTGGACAGTAGTAAGGAGCAGTTCAACTATAGCTAAGCAAGTGCATAATGGTGGTAGAATGTGCCTTTGGACGTTTAAAAGCTCGCTGGCGCAGTTTACTGACTCGCTCCTTGTGGGGAGCCACCCGAGGTGAGTGCCACCCAGATCAGGCACCCCATAACCCCTCCAATGCCCCAACCCCCTGCCCCGAGCCCCCTCCCACACCTAAACTCCCTCCCAGAGCCTGTGCCCCACACCCCTTCCCGCACTCTGAACCCCTTGTAGCCGTTCCTCTTCTTAGGAACAGCAGAGCCATGTTGCCACTTCCGGGGTGCCATGCGGAGCCATGTAGGGAGCCTGCCAGCCCTGTGCCAACCGAACTATAATGACTTTCAATGAAGATCAGAAATGCCGGTTTATGGAGCTTTCCAGTTGGTAAAGTGTCGGATAACACAGCTTTTACTATATATGTAAATGTACACAAAAATACAATAATTATCTTTTAATATGTCTCTAAGGGTATGTCTACACTACGGGATTAATCCGAATTTATATAATTCGAATTTGGGAAACAGATTGTATAAAGTCGAATGTATGCGGCCACACTAAGCACATTAATTTGGCGGTGTGCATCCATGTACCGGGGCTAGCGTCGATTTCTGGAGTGTTGCACTGTGGGTAGCTATCTCATAGTTCCCGCAGTCTCCCCCGCCCATTGGAATTCTGGGTTGAGATCCCAGTGCCTGATGGGGTAAAAAACATTGTCGCAGGTGGTTCTGGGTACAGCCTCACCCCTCCCTCCATGAAAGCAACAGCAGACAACCATTTCGCGCCTTTTTTCCTGGGTGAACACTGCAGACTCCATATCACAGCAAGCATGGAGCCCGCCCAGCTCAAGACAGCAGTCATGAACATTGTAAACACCTCGCGCGTTCTCGTGCAGTTTATGCTGAGCCAGGACCAGAAAAACGAGGCGAGGAGGCGGCGGCGATGGCAGCGCAGCGACAAGTGTGATGAGGACATGGACATGGACACAGAATTCTCTCAAACCGTGGGCCCCGGTGCTTTGGAGATCATGTTGTTAATGGGGCAGGTTCTATCCATGGAACGCCGATTCTGGGCCCGGGAAACAAGCACAGACTGGTGGGACCGCATAGTGTTGCAGGTGCGGGACGATTCCCAGTGGCTGCGAAACTTTCGCATGCGTAAGGGCACTTTCATGGAACTTTGTGACTTGCTGTCCCCTGCCGTGAAACGCCAGAATACCAAGATGAGAGCAGCCCTCACAGTTGAGAAGTGAGTGGCGATAGCCCTGTGGAAGCTTGCAACGCCAGACAGCTACCGGTCAGTCGGGAATCAATTTGAAGTGGGCAAATCTACTGCGGGGTCTGCTGTGATACAAGTAGCCAAAGCAATCACTGAGGTGCTGCTACGAAAGGTAGTGACTCTGGGAAATGTGCAGGTCATAGTGGATGGCTTTGCTGCAATGGGATTCCCTAACTGTGGTGGGGCGATAGATGGAACCCATATCCCTATCTTGGCACCGGAGCCCCAGGGTACCCAGTACATAAACCGCAAGGGGTACTTTTCAATGGTGCTGCAAGCACTTGTGGATCACAAGGGACGTTTCACCAACATCAACGTGGGCTGGCCGGGAAGGGTTCATGATGCTCGCGTCTTCAGGAACACTACTCTGTTTAAACGGCTGCAGCAAGGGACTTACTTCCCGGACCAGAAAATAACCGTTGGGGATGTTGAAATGCCAATAGTTATTCTTGGGGACCCAGCCTACCCCTTAATGCCATGGCTCATGAAGCCATACACAGGCAGCCTGGACAGGAGTCAGGAGCTGTTCAACTACAGGCTGAGCAAGTGCAGAATGGTGGTAGAATGTGCATTTGGCCGTTTAAAAGGTCGCTGGCGATCGTTACTGACTCGCTCAGACCTCAGCCAAAGAAATCTCCCCATTGTTATTTCTGCTTGCTGTGTGCTCCACAATCTCTGTGAAAGTAAGGGGGAGACCTTTATGGCGGGGTGGGAGGCTGAGGCAAATCGCCTGGCTGCTGATTACGCGCAGCCAGACACCAGGGCGATTTGAAGAGCACACCAGGAAGCGCTGTGCATCAGAGAAGCTTTGAAAACCAGTTTCATGACTGGCCAGGCTACAGTGTGAAATTTCTGTTTGTTTCTCCTTCATGAAAACCCGCCCCCTTTATTGACTCATTCTCTGTAAGGAACCCACCCTCCCCCTTCCCCCAGCTTGCTTTCAAAGGAAATAAAGTCACTATCATTTAAAAATCATTTATTCTTTATTAATTTATTATAAAAAGAGGGAGGGAACCCGGGTGGGGTTTGGGAGGAGGATCGGCGGGAAGGAAAAGGCCACTAAAAAAAGGTTAAAAAAATGACAGCCTTTTGCTTGGGCTGTCCACTGGGGTGGAATGGGAGGGTGTACGGAGCCTCCCCCCCCCCGCGTTCTTACACGTCTGGGTGAGGAGGCTATGGAACATGGGGAGGGGTGAGGGGGGTTATACAGGGGCTGTAGTGGCACTCTGTTATCCTGCTGCTGTTCCTGAAGCTCCACCAGACGCCGGAGCATGTCTGTTTGCTCACGCAGCAGCCCCAGCATTGCATCCTGCCTCCTCTGATCTTCCTGCCACCACCTCTCATCTCGAGCATCTCTCCTCTCCTCATGTTGGTCCCTCCTGTCCTCATGTTGGTCCCTCATGTCCTCACGTTGGTCCCTCCTGTCCTCACGTTCACTGGCTTCTTTCCTATACTTTGAAACCGTGTCCTTCCACTCATTCAGATGAGCTCTTTCACTGCGGGTGGATTCCATGATTTCTGCGAACATCTCGTCTCGCGTCTTCTTTTTCCGACGCCTTATCTGAGATAGCCTTCAGGATGGAGGAAGGAGGCTTGAAGAATTTGCAGCTGCTGGAGGGAGGGAAAAAAGGAGAGAATTTTTTAAAAAAGATACATTTTGCAGAACAATGCTTATACTCTTTCATGGTGACCAACACTATTCACATTACATAGCACATGTGATTTCTGTGCAAGGTCGCATTTTGCCTCTTAATATTGAGTGCTTGTGGCTTTGCTGCTAGAGATCACAGACACAGGTCTGGGCAACAGAATTCGGCTTGCATGCAGCCATGGTAAGCCATTGTCTTTCGGCTTCTGCGCCCTCGTTTCCCACATACCAAGCAAAGCCCGTTGAGTGCTGCGGTTTTCCTGTTAACCTTCAGCAGCAGAAAACAAACTACCCCCCCCATCCAATTCTCTGGGTTGATCTCTTTATCCCTCCCCCCACCACGTGGCTGGTATCAGGGAAGATCCCTGGAGGAACCAAACTAACACCCCCCATCCCGCCATGAATTCTCTGGGATGATCGCTTTACCCCTCCCCCCACCGCGTGGCTGGTATCAGGGAAGATCCCTGCTAGCCAAACGCGAAAAGCTCTGGGCCAATTCCCCCCCCCCCCCGAGCTTGGCTAACTGCAGGGAAGGATTTCTTTTCAGCCACAGGCAAACAGCCCAGTAGGAACGGCCACCTCTGTCCCCTTAATTAAATTCCCGTATTTCAACCAGGTTACCATGAGCGATATCACTCTCCTGAGGATTACACAGCAAGATAAAGAACGGATGTTGCTTGAATGCCAGCAAACACCGGGACCATACGCTGCCAGGCTTTGTCATGCAATGATACCAGATTACTTGCTGCAAGCATGGCGTGGTCAAGTGTCCTACCATGGAGGACGGAATAAGGCTGCACTGCCCAGAAATCTTGTGGCAAGGCTTTTGGAGTACCTCCAGGAGAGCTTCATGGAGATGTCCCTGGAGGATTTACGCTCCATCCCCAGACACGTTAACAGACTTTTCCAGTAGCTGTACTGGCTGCGAATGCATCCCAAGTCCTCAGGGCAAAGTAATCATTAATAAACGCTTGCTTTTAAAACAAGTTTTATATTTTAAAAGGTAAACTCACCTGAGGTCCCTTCCATGGGGTCGTGGTCTTGGATACTGGCTTGGGAGGGTTGGGAAGGTACTTCAGTCAGGCTGAGAAAAAGATCCTGGCTGTTGGGGAGAACGGAGTGCTGGGTGCTCTCCGCAAGCTCGTCGTCCTCCTCCTCCTCCTCCTCTTCCCCGTCCGCAGAATCCTCAGGTGTAGCTGATGAGATTATCCCCGCCTTGGAATCCACGGTCAGAGGTGGGGTAGTGGTGGCAGCCCCCCCTAGAACTGCATGCAGCTCGGCGTAGAAGTGGCATGTCCGGAGCGACCATTTGCCTCCTTTGTTTTTTGATAGGCTTGTCTGAGCTCCTTGACTTTCACGCGGCACTGATCTGAGTCCCTATTGTGGCCTCTCTCCATCATGCCCTTGGAGATTTTTCAAAAGTTTTGGCATTTCGTCTTTTCGAACGAAGTTCTGCTAGCACTGAATCCTCTCCCCATATAGCGATCAGATCCAGTACCTCCCGTACGGTCCATGCTGGTGCTCTTTTTTGATTATTGGCCTGCATGGTTACCTGTGCTGATGAGCTATCTGTGGTCACCTGTGCTCTACACGCTGGGCAAACAGGAAATGAAATTCAAATGTTCGCGGGGCTTTTCCTGTCTACCTGGCCAGTGCATCCGAGTTCAGATTGCTGTCCAGAGCGGTCACAATGGTGCACTGTGGGATAGCTCCCGGAGGCCAATACCATCGAATTGCGGCCACACTAACCCTAATTCGAAATGACAATATCGATTTTGGCGCTACTCTGCTCGTTGGGGTGGAACACAGAAATCGATTTTAAGAGCCCTTTATTTTGAAATAAATGGCTTCATTGTGTGGACGGGTGCAGGGTTAATTCGAATTAACGCTGCTAAATCCAAATTAAAGCCATAGTGTAGACCAGGCCTAAAGGTTGAATCTTAGTATGTTAGCCTCCTAGTTGTGTAACCCTTTCTGGCCCTGTGTCACATATGCCTTCCTAATCCATGAGTGTCTTCTGGGAGGGGGTAAAGGTCAGAGAGTCTATATAATCAATACATATAGAATTATTATTAATAATAATTAATGTTGTTGCAACTCTCAACTTTAAACTACAATCTTGCAAAACATTTGAAACTGTCCAATCTCTGTGCATCCCACAGAGAGCATTGTGCTACAGGTCTATGTGAGAGCTCAGATCTTCTGGGGAGCAAGGAATATTGAGCTCAGCATATCCTGGGGCATCTCTGAGTGGCAGGGCTTGCCACACTTTCTGGGCCCTGTGATCAGATGCTGAAGACAAGAGGAAGGGAAGAAAATAGTTTGCAGAGGGAGGGACGGGGGGAAACGGGCAGTTAGGATAAATATCTTATCCTATATCCTTCCAAAGTTGAATGGATCACTACATTTTCAATGTTTAATTATTTTTATTCTCTGAAAATACACCATGTCATATGAAAATATTTAAACACTTATTCCCTTTGAAACAGTAGAGATGGAGAGATGAGGTGGAGCTGTGTGAACTCTGCAGGAGTCTGTCCACGAGGGAGTTCACACTCTCAGCTGTGCAATCTGTCTTGTAAGAACATGGCAGTGCACCACTCCTTTCCTGTTCACTTGGAGGTTAGAGATGAAGATGGGAGTTCTTCTTGAGGAACATCTCCCCTTTCCTCATGATTCTGCTAACCAGACTCCTACTTGCAAAGCTCTTGGGGCTCTCACCTGATCATAAATAAATACCCTTCACTCTTAGTCAAAGCTAAATTGGGCATGGTGGTCTCCTTCTCCTGTTTTTGGTGGCACGGCACCTCATCTGCAGCACACTCTTGTGGAGTCACCAAGTATGTGCTGCTGGCTTTCTAATCCGTAAGTGTCTTCTTGGAGGGGATAAAGGCCAGAGACCCTGTGTAATTAATGAATCCAGGGCACATGTATACGGGCAGAAGAATGGGAACTAAGGAGTGGAGAGATTGAGCTGAAGGTCACCCAAGGGAAGTCTGTGACAGAGTTGGGAACTGAATCCAAATCATCTTATTATAGGTCCATTACTTTAACTACAAGACCTCTATTTCTCCCTGTTGCGGGGCAAGTGCACCTCTGAGCCATCACCCTCAGTCTTAGGGTAGTGTGTTCTAAGGAATAAGTCCATATGGCTACCCTCTCCCTTAGGGCTGTGTGGTCCAGTGATCAGAATCTCTATGGCTGCCTTTTCCTTTGGGGCTGTGTGGCCCAACAGCCAGAGTCTATATGACTGCCCGCTCCCTCAGGGCTGTGTGGCCTAGCGGCCAGTCAGGGAATTGGGACAGCACTTAGGGGTGGGTGGTGGCTGGGGTAGAGGGACCCAGGCGCTTCCATCTCTACTGGGTCCCAGTCCAGGGCCCTGGCAGTGGAAAGTATGCTTGCCACTGTGTCCGAGGGGATCTGACCGAAACACGCTAACACCCCCGGTACAATGACTAGTTCCCCTGGGCTACTTCCTGCCTTGTCCCTGATGCAGTGCTCCAGGCATCTCTGAGGACTCTGGGATCCTCGGCCTGTGCAGCTCTCAGCAGCTCCAATCATTCTTGGGAGTCCGTAGGTGCGTGGGCATCCTCTTGGGTCTCAGTGCCTCTGGCTCCTGCAGTCTTGGGCTTCAGCAGCTCCCAGGCTGGAGCCTGCAATGTGTGTCCTCCCTCCTTGGCAGTCAGCCCCAACTGAACCAAATTGCTCCCTTTTATTCCTGGTCTCCAGTCGGAGCACGTCCAGTAGGGCCGAGGGGGCATGGCCTCCTTGACCCATAGGGTGGAGTTAACCCCTGCAAGATCAGTGTGGAGTAAGCACGCCCCATCACACTCCCCACCTCAAGAGGGTGTCCAGTGATGGTCTCTCATCTCATACCTCACCTTCCACCTGGGAGAAGTTTGCATTTGTGTGGGCTTGCACATGTTGTGTGCAACATGGAAATCATAGGGTTAGTGTGAGAGGTACCCCCTCATAATCCAAGTGTTGGTACCCTTCATACTATTGAGCCATCGAAGTGGTGCATGGTCCATGATCAACTGGAAGGGGTTCCCCAGTAGGTAGTACTTTAGGGCATCGACTGCCCAATTTACTGCTAGGGCCTCTTTCTCTGTGGTTGAATATTTCTGTTCCTGGGGGAACAACTTTCGGCTCAAGTAGAGGACCAATGTTCTTCTCCATCAACCTCCAGCATCACCCCAGTCCCAATTTGGATGTATCCATCTGTAGTATGAAGGACTTAGTGAAGTCTGCGTGGAATAGGACTGGTGCCCTCATCAATTGTTTCTTCAGGTGCTGGAAGGCTCTCTCACAATCTGCTGACCAATGAACTTTGCGAGTTTGGAAGCTTTTTGTTAGGTCCAATAAGGGTGCCAGAAGTGTCACAAAATTCGTCACAAAGCCCACTTCCCATAAAGCAGCTTGAAAGGTAAGAAGCCTGTGGAGACCTAGGTAACCTCCCGGACTGCAAACAGTAAGGCTGGTAGCAGTTTGTCCCAGCTTTGTGGGTCGTCTTCTACAAACTTCCTCAGCATGGATTTCAACGTCCCGTTAAACCTTTCCACCAGGTCTTCTGTCTGCAGATGGTATATGGAGGTCTTAAATGCTTGGATGTTTAGCAACCAACACAACTCTGAATTCAATTTGGACGAGACACTGGTTACTTGGTCAGTCAAGTATCTCCCTGGGTGTCCCCACCCGGGAGAAGATTTTTAGAAGTTTGACTGCTATGGCAGGGGCCGTGGTATTTCGTAATGGCATTGCCTCGAGCTACTTGGTCACCTAATCCACTACCACCAGTATGTACTGACACCCAGAGCTGCTTTTTTCCCAAAGGGCCTATCAGATCCAGGCCAATTCATTTGAACTGCACCCCAACCACAGGGAGTGCCACCAAGGGGACTTTCAGTACTCCTTTCAGCCCAGTGCATTGACATTCTGGGCAGGCCTCACAGATGTTCTGTACCTCATGGTGGATGCCAGGCTAGAAGAACCTTTGTGCCACCCCATTGTAGGGTCTTCTCCCTACCTAGGTGCCCTGCCCAGGGCATTGAGTGAGCCAGCTGTAGCAGACCCTTCCGGTACCTCCATGGTACCAGCAGCTGCCACAGCTATTCCTGTGTCTGAGACTTCCAGACCATGTGGTAAATGCAGTCCTTGAGCACCTCAAACTGGGGTCCCTGTAGAGATTGTTGATCAGCGTTCCCGTCTGGATTGGGTGTTGTTACCTGTTCCCAGGTGTGGTTTAGGGTCTGGTACTCCTGCTGCTCCCTTATGAAAGCTCCTTCAGTGTCTAACCAGCCAAGTGTGCCCTTGTTGCCAAGAAGGCTAATGGCATTTTGGGCTGTATAAATAGGGGCATTGCCAGCAGATCGAGGGTCGTGATCATTCCCCTCTACTCAACATTGGTGAGGCCTCATCTGGAGTACTGTGTCCAGTTTTGGGCCCCACACTACAAGAAGGATGTGGAAAAATTGGAAAGAGTCCAGCGGAGGGCAGCAAAAATGATTAGGGGGCTGGAGCACATGACTTATGAGGAGAGGCTGAGGGAACTGGGATTATTTAGTGTGCAGAAGAGAAGAATGTGGGGGGATTTGATAGCTGCTTTCAACTACCTGAAAGGGGGTTCCAAAGAGGATGGATCTAGACTGTTCTCAGTGGTACCAGATGACAGAACAAGGAGTAATGGTCTCAAGTTGCAGTGTGGGAGGTTTAGGTTGGATAATAGGAAAAACTTTTTCACTAGGAGGGTGGTGAAGCACTAGAATGGGTTACCTAGGGAGGTGGTAGAATCTCCTTCCTTAGAGGTTTTTAAGGTCAGGCTTGACAAAGCCCTGGCTGGGATGATTTAGTTGGGATTAGGTCCTGCTTTGAGCAGGGGGTTGGACTAGATGACCTCCCAAGGTCCCTTCCAACCCTGATATTCTATGATTCTATGATTCTAAGGTCAGTCGTTCATGTTGGTCCCGCTTTTGGCTGTTGGGAGGAACTGGGTGTAGGAGAAAAGTCTCTCCCCATGTTCCCTGTCCTCCCTTGAGCCAGGAGCCCCCTCTTCTGTGGACATGTCTTGTCTTCCTCTGGTGCCTGATGATTCCAAACCTGGAAAATCTCACTGAACTCTTGCCAATCTCATCCCAGGATCATGGGGTAGGCTAGTGTTGGGGCCAAGCTGACCCATCACACCTCTGTGTGGTGTCCATCCATGACAAACCCAGGCAGTAGGGTACAATTGTATATCCCCATGGACACATAGCAGGAGGATGGGAGCCCCAGCTGGATCAGGAGACTCTACCAGATTCCCTCGTACCAGCATCTAGCTGCAGTCCAAGTCAACTAGTGCTATCACCAGAATGCTTTGCACCCACAGGATCACCAGTAGTTTGTGGGGGCTCTTTTTCTCACCCTGTAGCCTGCGGCCAGCACTTGGCTGTTGCTGCAGTCCATGAATGCTGTTGCAACGGAAATATCCTTCCTGCCCACACTCATAACATTTCCCCAGGGCCACCCCCTCTGATGGCTCTGGAGTCACATCCGCTGATCCTCCCTGTGGGTCAGTTTTCCCTCAACCTGGTGGCGGGTCGACTGATTGCCTTCTGGCCAGCGTTCCCTCTGCCTTTAGCGGATTAGATTGGGGATTCAGTTCCCCCAGCTCATGTCTGCAGGTGACTCACTCTGGCGGATGGCCCAGGTCCCAAGGGGTCTCAGTCATTCAGCCTCATGCCTCCGACCCCTCGGCAGCCAAATAGTCATCCATCAAGGAGACTGCTTCCGCAAGTGAGGTCAGCAATATCACTTTACCCACTGCTTTCCTACAGTGGGGAGGATCTGTGTCAACTGCTCCAATACCACTGCCTCCGCCACCTGGACTCCCATAAGCTTCTCTGGTTCCAGCCAACACCAGCAGTAGTCCTGGAGCTTCTGGGCCATGGCCCTTGGCCTGGACCAGGGTGTGTGTGTGGGGGTATCGTTCCTTCCAGAATTGTTGTCAGTATGTCTTGGGGTTGATGCTTGTCTGGTTAAGGATGGTGGCCTTGACCTTGCAGTACTCTAATGCATCCTAGGGGTCCAGATTGCGGTAGTCTGCCTGTGCTGGGCCAATCAAATACAGAGCCAGCAAGATGGCCCAGTGCTCCCCCGGCTAGGATGACCAGACAGCAAGTGTGAAAAATCAGGACAGGGGGTGGGGGGTAATAGGAGCCTATATAAGAAAAAGACCCAAAAATCGGGACTGTCCCTATAAAATCGGGACATCTGGTCACCCTACCCCCAACCATCAAGTAGTGGTGGCAACCCTTTCAAAGGTTACTAGAATGGCCTCTGGGTCATCACTGGGTCCCATCTTATTCAGTCATACGGGGAGTCCCATTACACCGCTCATAGCTCCTATCCTGCTGGTATGGGAGTCCGGTGGAGAAGTGGGCTGCAATAGTGTTGTTATTCATTGCACCAGGTGCTCCTTTGGGGCCTGGTGTAGGGCAGACATCTCCTGCAGCAATTGTTGCTCCTGCTCTTGGTGCTGGGCCAGTTGCTGCTGCCATTTGTTGTAGTAGCTGCACCTGATGTTGCTGCTGCTGGACCACCTGCTGTTGGCTCTTCAGCAGCCATTTCAGGACCTTCTCTGCTTCCATCTTCCTAGTTCACACTGGGACAATCACAACAACAATAAAAGAAAGGAATATCAGAAAAGAAAGGGAAAGGGGCATGGTCGCAGCCCTCCCCTGGTGGACCTCGCAGCACCGCATTCTCCTCCCCCATCACTATGTGTCCCTGCATCCCACTCCCCCCATAGGATGGAGTTAAGCCCTGCAAGATTAGTGTGGGGCAAGCACATCCCGTCACACTCCCCAACAAACTATTAAACGGTATTTATATTGCTTAGCTTTTATATACTCAGCATTTTTTTCTGTCTATAGCAGAAACTCAGTGTTGTTACTTTACACTGTTCTATCACTATTCTATGCATGAAGATGCCTTCCTTTCAGCTTGGGAACACCCCTAATTTCAGTGGGTTAAAGGAGTGGTGCTAGAAGTCCTGTGGTCCATGGGTAGACTCTTCTTTAACTCTTGCGAAGGCATTGGCCTCAGAAAAAAGCCAGAGATAAAGTATTGTAATAATAAACTGCCTTGGGGAGTAGGAGAAACTAAAACAGTAGCCCAGAAATATGGCTGGGATTAGCTGGGGTTTGAGGTTCACTATCCTGACATCATGCACCCACTGCTGCCAAATTAAAATTCATTTTCACTTGGTTTCCAGGTTTTTATTTCTACACAACTGTTTTCATTAACATACAAGCCTGTAAGACCACAGAGGCATCTCCCCTTTTAAGCATGGAAGAGGAATATGAAGATGTGATGATCAGTGCAGCATCCAGTATGCTGTGTGGACAGCACACAGTGCTGGACACAGTTACAAAGGCTACAGGCATCCATTTGAGCAGTTCTCATGCACATCAAACTGCCACATGAGATTTCCATGACAAGCTGGCATGAAATTCAAATTATGGGCAGCTATTGCTTTCCATTCTGCTGACAATTTATTGGGAATGACACTAAATTCAGGCCATTTCTATATCTTAACTTGACCTGACAGACAGAACCCATTGCAGGGCGTCGTAATGCCATACATCACACAGAACATTTGGAGAGAGTGAGAGGTCTTGAGGAAAGAAATACTTTTCAAGGTTTTCTATGAAAAGAGGAACACTAGCCAAGAAAGTTCAGGAGGGAGAAAACTGGCTCAGATTTACTCCCAAAATGTGTGCTATGGAATACAGTAACTCCTCACTTAAGGTTGTAGTTATGTTCCTGAAAAATGTGACTTTAAGCGAAATGATGTTAAGCTAATCCAATTTCCCCATAAGAATTATGTAAATGAGGGGGTTAGGTTCCAGGGAAATTTTTTTCACCAGACAAAAGACTATATTATATTTAATTGTTAATATATTTAATTGTTCATTCCAATTTCTCTCACTCTTCCCTTCTCCAGTCTTTCTCATATTGGCTGTTTGCTATACAGAGCACAAACTCATAAGCCTTGCAGTGTGAGCCAAACTATTCAATCCACCTTGTTTGAGTGGATTTGAAATTAGATAAAACAAGTTTGTCTATCCCTAATAAATGAGTTTCAGCATAGTATTATTAAATTAGTCTTAGCAAATGTGATGTTTGTCTGTTACAGCTTTCCCCCTATTCCATTTTGTTTTTGCCGCTGTCCCCTAACTCCATTTTGTTTTTGTTCTCCTCCTGTGGCCGCCCCTCCCTGGCTGTTAAGTTGTTTACCAGGGCCACTGCCCTTCTCAAAGGGAGGGCCCCTTAAGTTGTTTACCAAGAGCCATTGCCCTTCTCAAAGGGATGGCCACTTGTGCTGCGTGCTAAGTGGGACTACTGCCCTGTTCAAAGGGTTGGTCCTGTTATCACCTTGTTAAACCTGGGCTTGGTGTAGGGTAGGCAATGTCCAGAGCTGCAAGACCTAATGTGTTTTTGAGATCCTGGGCATGAGTCATAGGCCTCATGTGCTTTTGAGTCCTGAGGTGGGAACTCACGCCTATGGTCCAGGACTCTGCCCAGGCATGTCTCTATGCTCACCTGCAGTTTTTCCCTGTATCTCCTCCCCTGTGACAGAAGGAGCCTATCAGGATTACTGGTGGGGAAACTGCCTGAGATTGCCTTTAAGAACAGGCATTTTTTAAACAAACATCAGAAAGGTTCCTGCATTGCTACCTGGTCTGATCAGCCAGGGGTTCTGGGGGGTCCTTTCTCCGCTCTCGTTTTATTGTTGAGCGTACCCCCGTTCTTAACACCCCCCCCCCCACGAAGAACGAATTGCTGCCTGAGAGACCTCCTGATTATCAAGACCGTACCGAGCCCCCCTTGCTTCTTCTGATGTTGTTGCTGCTTCTGCCTTTGCTGCTGCCTTGGGGACTGGTAAGAATCCCTTTGTGAAACTTTCTATACTTTTATTACTTTAGCTGCTGGCTCTGTTTCCCCAGCACACAGACTCAAGCTAAACCTTGGTCTGTGTCTTAAAACCTCTCTTAAACTCCTTGGTCTGTATCTGTAATCTGTTTCTTGCTTTGCAGCGCCTTTGCTGCTAGAAATAAGCCTGTGCCTTCCTGGACTGTATCCTGGGCTGCCAGCTTGCAGCCACCCCCCCCGCCCCGCTTGCAGCCACCACTAGTTAAATCCCCCTCCCCCCTTGGAGCTGTATCCTGGGCACACACCACTCTGCCCTCTGGAACTACCCCTAGTATAAGGTGCACCCATTAGGTTAGATTTTGTCCTTTAGTCTAGATAAGTTGTAATTTCATTTTGCATAGCTGTAGTTAAGTTAGGTTTAGGAAATCG
>NW_020664477.1:614967-617093 GCF_002925995.2 Terrapene triunguis | reverse complement strand
ATAAAGAAATTAATTGGCACCCCACCTGTGTGGTAATTGCTCCCCAAGATCCCATATACCTGCAGGCAGGGACAATGTTAAGGCCCCTGTATCTTTTGAGATATTTTGAAGTGTAGTGAAGGGGTGTGGCCTACCTTTGAGATTTTCAAGAATGCCTGCCCAATTGGAAGTGGTGGGGCAGGACAGGAAGTACAAAAGGCGGGCCCTGCTGCTCATTTGCGCTAGAGCCGCTGAGGGAGACAGATGCTCCCCACCTGCTGCTGGAACGGGAACCTGAATCATAGAATCATAGAAGATTAGGGTTGGAAGAAACCTCAGTAGGTCATCTAGTCTAATCCCCTGCTCAAAGCAGGACTAACCCCAACTAAATCATCCCAGCCAGGGCTTTGTCAAACCAGGCCTTAAAAACCTCTAAGAATGGAGATTCCACCACCTCCCTAGTTAATCCATTCCAGTGCTTCACCACCCTCCTAGTGAAAAAGTTTTTCCTAATATCTAACCTAAATCTCCCCCACTGCAACTTGAGACCATTACTCCTTGTTCTGTCATCTGGTACCACTGAGAAAAGTCTAGATCCATCCTCTTTGGAACCCCCTTTCAGGTAGCAGAAAGCAGCTATCAAATCCTCCCTCATTCTTCTCTTCTGCAGACTAAACAATCCTAGTTCCCTCAGCCTCTCCTCATAAGTCATGTGCTCCAGCCTACTAATCATTTTTGTTGCCCTCCACTGGACTCTCTCCAATTTTTCCACATCCTTTCTGTAATGGGGGGCCCAAAACTGGGCACAGTACTCCAGTGCTGAATGGAGGGGAATGTGACAGTGCCCCCCATAAGGCTTTATGGAATATGCTTAAGATTGTATATGTGACATAACTGGAATATGTTTTAAGCTACATATGCCCTGTAACATATCTATGTAAAGGTTATGATCTACTGAATGTATTCATCCTATTTGTGTGCATGTGTCATTTTTGTATTTGAAGTTATGAATATTGGCTGTGTACTGGCTTGATTTTAACTAGCCTAGTAGAGCATTTGGTCAGCTTCTTGAGAAAAGTACAAATTAAGTGCCCAATCAAAAAACACTTAAGACAACAATGAACTTGAAGATGCCAATCCACATCTGAGCCTTCCCAGGAATGTGGCTTGGCTGGTAAAAACTGAGTCATGCTTTATGTATAAGCTTTATACAGGGTAAAACAGATTTATTTGGGGTTTAGACCCCATTGAGAGTTGGGCATCTGAGTGCTAAAGTCAGGAACACTTCTGTAAACTGCTTTCAGGTTAAGACTTCAGCTTTGGGGCAAGTGATTCAGATGCTGGGTCTGTGTTGGACCAGATGGGCGTGTCTGGCTCAGCAAGATAGGGAGCTGGAGTCCTAAGCTGCCAGGGCAGGAAAGCAGGGGCAGAAGTAGTCTTGGCACATTGGTTGGCAGTTCCCAAGGGGTTTTCTGTGATCCAACCCATCACAGTGGCATACTCGAGCAGGATCTGTGCACAGCTGACTGCTTTGAGATACTGGTAGTGATTTTAAGTGAGTTTTAAGTGTGGTGGCTGGAGAACAGACAAAGTGGTTACTGGTTTGTTATTTTCTGTTTGCTTATTTCGGGTAAGGGAAGTAGGGACAGAAAAGGAAGCAAAATAAGTAAGAGGGAAGATCAGAAGAAGCTAAAACTGCACAGGTTGCAAATTACCCAGAAAGACTGAACACTGGGCACTGGTAGGGTTACCATAATCCAGCAAGCAAAAAAGTGGACGGGAGGAGCCCCGCCCCTGTCCTGCCCTAGCCCCGCCCCATCCTGCCCTAGCCTCGCCCCTGCCCCTCCCACTTCCCCCCCTCAGAACCCCCAACCCTCCCCCTGCTCCTTGTCCCCTGACTGCCCCCTCCTGGGACCCCTGCCCCTAACTGCCCCCCAGGACTCCACCCCCTACCTAAGCCTCCCTGCCTCTTGTCCCCTAACTGCCCCCTCCTGAAACCCTCCCCCCATCTTAACTGGCCCCCTAGGACTCTACCCCCTACCTGTACCCTGACTGCCCCAACCCTTATCCACACTCCCACCCCCAGACAGACCCCTGGGACTCCCACGCCCCATCCAACCACTCCCCACCCCCTGACAGCCCCCCCC
>NW_020664477.1:576353-614867 GCF_002925995.2 Terrapene triunguis | reverse complement strand
ACCCCCTACCTGTACCCTGACTGCCCAAAACCTTCTCCACACCCCCAAAAAGCCCCCCCCGAACTCCCGACCCCCCCGTCTCTTGACTGTCCCCTCCAAAACTTCCCTGCCCCTTCTTCGACCCCCTGGCCCCCTTGTTGTTGGCCTTTCTTCACCTAATGTCTCGGTGAACTTGCTCAGGAATGGCCTGAGCCACTCGTCGGCACGCTGGGTAGCAGTGGGGGAGGAGCTCCAGACTGCCGGAGCCGATCTGCGATGCAGGGAGGAAGGGAGGGAGGAGGACGTGCTCTCTCTGGCTGAGTGTCGGAGCCCCATGTAAGTGACACCGTCCGGCCTGCAGCACTGTTAACCGCGCGCGCTCTGCATGGGGGGGAAGTCCGGACATTTACAAATCCCCCCCGGATGCTATTTTTAGCTTAAAAAGCCGGACATGTCCGGGGGAATCCGGACGAATGGTAACCCTAGGCACTGGGAGAGTCTCTGTTAACTAAGAAGCCCCTGAGCTGAGTGTATCCCAATTTCAGTGAACTGCAGAGGAGGTGTGGCCCAGCACAAGAAAGCAGGAAAATGACTACCAGTGAAGCAGCAACTAAACTAAAGCTGGCTAGAGTGGAAGCAAAAGAGAAAGAAAACGAACATAAAAGACTGATGGAGGGGGAGAAAGCTCCCCACAAGAGAGCTGTGGAAGCAAAAGAGGCTGCCCACAAGAGAGCTATGGAGGCAGAAACAGCCAGGGTGGAGGCAAAAGAAGCTGTCCACAGGAGAGCTATGGAGGCCCAGATTGAGGCCCAGAAGCATGAACTGGCTGTAATGGAGTTGAAGAGACAAAACCCTTCAGCTGCTGGCTCCACTTCCCCAAAAATCCACAAATGGGAGCGACTATGTCCACAGTATGATGAATCCAGCAATATTGCCAAATATTTCATCACTTTTAAGAGACTGTGCACCCTCCATGAAATCCCTGAAGATCGAAAGATGACCACATTGATAGCAAAATTGACTGGCAGAGCTCTGGACATATTCAATAAGATGCCTATTGATGATGCTTCAAACTATGGTAAATTTAAGGAACCGCTTTTGAAACAGTTTCAGGTTACACCAGAAACCTACAGGGTTAAATTCAGGAGTCTTAAGAGGGGATCTGGATTAAGTAATGTGGCTTATGTAAATGAAATGAGAGATTTGGTAGATAAGTGGGTGAGGGGGAAAAGCATTAAAAGCTTTGAAGGAATGTGTAATTTGGTTACTCAGGAACAATTCCTGAATATGTGCAGTGATGATGTAAAACAGTATTTGTGGGACAAAAAGGTGAATGCAGTGGGTGAATAAGCTGGGTTTGTAGACTCTTATGAGCAAGCACAGGCTGCAATTAAACATAATCCACTGGCAGAGTTGTACAGGGTTGGGGGAAAGCAGAATCTCCATTTTACCCCTAGGAAAAAGGAGGCTGGGCGTTCACCTCCCCATTCCTCTGTTACTCATCCCAAATTTCCTGTACAGGCAGAGGAGCCCAAGTGGTGCTATCATTGTAAGTCCACTGAGCACCTGAGGAATAAGTGTCCCTTGCTGAGTGGGAACAAGCAGCAAGTAACACATGAAGGTGCTGCTTCTCAGAGCCCAGCTGCTGCCTCTTTCCACACTGGATTTGTAAAGCTTGCTTCTACTCAACCAAGCAGTGAGCATATGCATGCTGTTAAATTGAATGGGAAAGCGCTTCTTGGATTAAGAGATATGGGGGCTGAAATTTCTGTGGTCAGGAGGGACCTGATCCAGAAGGATTTGTTGCCAGGGAAAATGGCAGAATTGGAGCTGGTGGGGGGTTACAAAGTCCTTGCACCTTTAGCCAAAGTACACATGCAGACTGGGGGTCTGCAGGCTGAGCTGACTATTGCAATAGTGACACACAATTTTGCACTGTTTCTACTGGGGAACGATTTCTTTAATGTGGCAGAGTCTGTCCCAGGGTTGGTTAACAGTGAGAAGGAATCTTGTGCTAAAAGCCCCCCCGGGGGGGAAGAGGGGTGAAGTCACATGGACTGCTGGGGGAATAGGAGGGTGTCTCTAAGGCTGGGTCTACACTACAGCGGGGGTCTGACCTAAGATACGCAACTTCAGCTACGTGAATACCGTAGCTGAAGTTGCGTATTTTAGGTCGGCTTACCTGGCGGTGAGGACGCGGGAAAGTCGACCGCTGCCGCGCTGCCACCGACTCCGCTGCCGCCTCTTGCCGAGGTGGATTTCCGGAGTCGACGGCAGAGCGATCAGGGATCAATTTTACCGCGTCTTCACTAGACGCGGTAAGTCGATCCCCGATAGACTGATTGCTACCCGCCGGATCGGCAGGTAGTGAAGACATGCCCTTAGATTCCTCTGTAGCAGTAAAGAATGCAGCTTTGGGGACAGGGAAGGTTGTAGCCAGTTCCTGTAGCCCCAGGGTTCAAGGCAAGTCCCAGAGGGAGGGGCTGGGCGAAGCCAGCTCCTGTCCTGTAATCATCTCCCCAGGGGAGGGGAATGTACCACCTTGTAGCAAGGGGGCCATCCCTGCTGCTGACTGCCAGGAAGTTGCAGGTCAGCAGGGGACAGGGCCTACCCTGGGGTGCACAGAGACGTGTGTCCCGAAGGTGGAAGTTGGGAACTTGGTGACCGCTGCAGTGGGAACAGACCCCAAGGACACTGTAGCTGGAAGCAAGCCCAACCTGAGTGAAAAGGGGGGAATTTTGCTGACCAGTGAAGGGTTTGTCATAGCTGGTAGCTGCGAGCCCACAGCTGGACCAGGGTCACTTTCCCTTTTTGGGGACACAGGAGTGTCTGACCCAGAGGGAAGCCCAGAGAGGGAAACCCAGACAGATGGTGATGGGGGACTGGAGAGTCTGCCCACCTTTTGTAGGGAGGATCTTTCCCAGGAGGAGGGTGAAAAGTCTGTATTTAAAATGCCAGACCCTTCCCCTGTGGATCAGGTTTTGAGGGAAAACTGGGGGTCAGATCACCTGGAGGGGAGGACCCTCCTGACTGACCTGTTGGGAACAGAAACTGGGGTGTCCAAAGGGGTTTTACCCATCCAAGGCACTCCATTGAAAGATGTTCCTGCTACGCTTGTAAGAGATAAAACTGCCTCTTCAAGGCAGGAGGGAAAAAAAATCTCTGCGTGGGTGAAACTTCACAAGGAAGTGGGGTCCAGCCCAGAGAAATTCCAGAGGGAGGGGCCGAGGGCAGGCATGGTTGCAGTGCACCCTTTCCTTGCCAAAGCCTCAAACACATGCCTGAATTAGAAGCCTTTCCCAAAGAGGCAGAAGATTCTGCATCAGAGGGCCTACCAGGGTGCACAAGGAAATGGGAAAATGCAATAGACACTAAACAAGCCAAAGTGAGTGAACAAAGCCTGTCCACCTTAGATTTGCTGTTAACCTTGTGTCTGTTGCTAATTAATCTATGGGTTAAAACAAAGGAGTTAATACTAGTAGTAAACGCTTTAAAGATGTATGACATACCTGATTGGTGGAAGAGACTGCTGTACATGCTAGGGATAGTGACAAGACAATCCCAAAAGCATGTTACTTTTCAGCCTATACCTGTAAACAGACTGAAAGCTTTGCACAGCAGCAAAAGCATAACAGGCCCATGCTGCTGTGTAGAAGGGGAAACTGAGGCACACTGCCTCATGGCATTTGTGGCTAAATGCCAAGACACCTACATTTTAACAGATATTACTGTCTGCATTCTGTTAGCAATACTACACCCCAACCTGTTTTCAGCATCTGGGGACCAGGAACCCCAAAATTTGCTAGAAAACTTATGAATGACATCATATGGATTAAAGGTACTGAATGGGAGTGTGACCAAAGACAAACAGGGATTTTACATGTACTGCCTCCCTGGCAGTAAGTTCATGGGGGGGGTGTGTGTGACGGTGCCCCCAATAAAGCTTTATGGAATATGCTTAAGATTGTATATGTGACATAGCTGGAATATGCTTTAGACTACATACGCCCTGTCACATATCTATGTAAAGGTTATGATCCACTGAATGTATTCATCCTATTTGTATGCATGTATCGTTTTTGTATTCGAAGTTATGAATACTGGCTGTGTACTGGCTTGATTTTAACTAGCCTAGTAGAGCATTTGGTCAGCTTCTTGAGAAAAGTGCAAATTAAGTGCCCAATCAAAAACCACTGAAGCCAACAATGAACACGTGATTCAGACCCTGGATCTGGGTTGGAGCAGATGGGCATGTCTGGCTCAGCGGGACAGGGAGCTGGAGTCCTAAGCTGCCAGGGCAGGAAAGCAGGGGCAGAAGTAGACTTGGCACATCGGTTAGCAGTTCCCAAGGGGGTTTCTGTGATCCAACCCATCACAGGGAATAATCACTTCCCTCGATCTGCTGGCAATGCCCCTACTAATGCAGCCCAATATGCCGTTAGCCTTCTTGGCAACAAGGGCACAGTGTTGACTCATATCCAGCTTCTCATCCACTGTAATCCCTGGGTCCTTTTTTTGCAGAACTTCCCACTTAGTGGGCCCCCAACCTGTAGCAGTGCATGGGATTCTTCCATCCTAAGTGGAGGACTCTGCACTTGTCCTTGTTGAACCTCATCAGATTTCTTTTGGCCCAATCCTCCAATTTGTCTACATCACTCTGGACCCTATCACTACCCTCCAGCATGTCTACCTCTCCCCGCCAGTTTAGCGTAATCCGCAAACTTGCTGAGGGTGCAATCCATCCCATCATCCAGATCATTAATAAAGATGTTGAACAAAACTGGCCCCAGGACCGACCTCTGGGGCACTCCATTTGATACCGTCTGCCAACTAGACATCAAGCTGTTGATCACTACCCGTTGAGCCTGACGATCTAGCCAGCTTTCTATCCACCTTATCGTCCATTCATCCAATCCATACTTCTTTAACTTGCTGGCAAGAATACTGTGGGAGACCGTATCAAAAGCTTTGCTAAAGTCAAGGTATATCACGTCCACTGCTTTCCCCATATCCACAGAGCCAGTTATCTCATCATAGAAGGCAATCAGGTTGGTCAGGCATGACTTGCCCTTGGTGAATCCATGTTGACTGTTCCTGATCACTTTCCTCTCCTTCAAGTGCTTCAAAATGGATTCCTTGAGGACCTGCTCCATGATTTTTCTGGAGACTGAGGTGAGGCTGACTGGTCTGTAGTTCCCCGAATTCTCCTTCTTCTCTTTTTTAAAGATGGGCACTATATTTGCCTTTTTCCAATCATCCAGGACCTCCCTGATCACCATGAGTTTTCAAAGATAATGTCCAATGACCATCAGCCAACTCGCTCAGCACCCTCGGATGCATTAGATCCATCCCCATGAACTTGTGCATGTCCAGCTTTTCTAAATAGTCCTTAACCTGTTCTTTCACTACTGAGGGCTGCTCACTTCCTTCCCATACTGTGCTGCCCAGTGCAGCAGTCTGGGAGCTGACCCTGTCTGTGAAAACTGAGGCAAAAAAAGCATGGAGTACTTCAGCTTTTTCCACATCATCTGTCACTAGGTTGCCTCCCCCATTCAGTAAGGGTCCCACACTTTCCCTTTCACCTTCTTGTTGCTAACATACCTGTAGAAACCCTTCTTGTTACCCTTCACATCCCTTGCAACTCCAATTGTGCCTTGGCCTTCCTGATTACACCCCTGCATGCTCGAGCAATATTTTTATACTCCTCCCTAGTCATCTGTCCAAGTTTCCACTTCTTGTAAGCTTCCTTTTTGAGTTTAAGTTCACCGAAGATTTCACCATTAAGACAAGCTGGTCGCCTGTCATATTTGCTATTCTTTCTGCACATCCGGATGGATTGTTCCTGCATCCTCAATAAGGCTTCTTTAAAATACAGCCAGCTTTCCTGGACTCCTTTCCCCCTCATCTTAGCCTCCCAGGGGATCCTACCCATCATTTCCCTGAAGGACTCAGAGTCTGCTTTTCTGAAGTCCAGGGTCCGTATTCTGCTGCTCTTCTTTCTGCCTCTTCTCAGGATCCTGAACTCGACCATCTCATGGTCACTTCTGCCCAAGTTGCCACCACTTCTATTTCCCCTACCAATTCTTCCCTGTTTGTGAACAGTGAGTCACATGGGCAGAGGGAGAGGAGGTGCAGAGTTAAAGGGGGAAGGAGGATGGCTGAGTAGGGGCACAGAGACACATGGAGATGGACGTGTGATGTTATTGACATAAACTGCAACCACTGTTATATATTTGCAGCAAATATTATACAAAGGTTGTCGTGTGAGGTGTCTATGAAAAGGTAATGACTTCCCGGTTATGATTATGCTATCCGTATGTGTGTATCATTTTGTAGTTGAAGTTATGAATATTGGCTATGTATTTGTATCTCAATGTGTTTTGATTCTAAGTAGCCTCAGTGAAGCATTTAGTCAGCTTCTTGAAAAGGGACTATTCTCAGTAAGGTGGATAGAAAGCTTGCTAGATTGTCGGGTTCAATGGGTAGTGATCAATGGCTCGATGTCTAGTTGGCAGCCGGTATCAAGTGGAGTGCCCCAGGGGTCAGTCTCGGGGCCGGTTATGTTTATTAATGATCTGGATGATGGGATTAATTGCACCCTCAGCAAGTTTGCAGATGACACTAAGCTGGGGGGAAGAGGTAGATATGCTGGAGGATAGGGATAGGGTCCAGAGTGACGTAGACAAATTGGAGGATTGGACCAAAAGAAATCTGATGAGGTTCAACAAGGACAAGTGTAGAGTCCTGCACTTAGGATGGAAGTATCCCATGCACTGCTACAGGCTGGGGACCCACTAAGTAGGAAGCTCTGCAGAAAAGGACCTGGGTATTACAGTGGGCGAGAAGCTGGATATGAGTCAGCAGTGTGCCCTTGTTGCCAATAAGGCCAATGGCATACTGGGCTCTATAAGTAGGAGCATTGCCAGCAGATCGAGGGAAGTGATTATTCTCCTCTATTCGACACTGGTGAGGCCACACCTGGAGTACTGCATCCAGTTTTAGTCCCCCCACTACAGACAGGATATGGACAAATTGGAGAGAGTCCAGCGGAGGGCAACAAAAATGATTAGGGGGCTGGGGCACATGACTTATGAGAAGAGGCTGAGGGAACTGGGGTTATTTAGTCTGCAGAAGAGAAGAGTGAGGGAGGAATTTGATAGCAGCCTTCGGGGGTTCCATAGAGGATGGATCTAGACTGTTCTCAGTGGTGGCAGATGACAGAACAAGGAATAATGGTCTCCAATTGCAGTGGGGGAGGTCTAGACTGAATATTAGGAAACACTATTTCACTAGGAGGGTGGTGAAGCACTGGAATAGCTGACGTAGGGAGGTGGTGGAATCTCCATCCTTAGAGGTTTTTAAGGCCCGGCTTGACAAAGCCCTGGCTGGGATGATTTAGTTGGTGTTGGTCCTGCTTTGAGCAGGGAATTGGACTAGATGACCTCCTGAGGTCTCTTCCAACCCTAATATTCTACAATTCTATTATTCTAAGTGCCCAATCATGAAACACTTAACTGACAATGAACTTTGGGAGACAACAATCCACATCTGAGCTTTCCTGGGAACGTTCAAACTAACATGTAAACAATGGCATCAGCCTGCAAACTAAGTCATGCATGGACATGTATCTTGTCCATGTGACTCCAGACTCCATCTTGCTGCTGTGATTTTCCACAGTAAGAACAAAGGGGTGTCCTTCCACAGGTAGAGAATATAAAAGGCCCTGGCAACCCCTCCATTTTGTCTTAAATCCTGCTTCTTACTTCTGGAGGAACCTTGCTACAAACTGAAGTTCTGAACAAAGGACTGAATGACCCATCCCAGCTGTGGATGTACTCCAGAGACTTAATTTGAACCTGCAGTTTATTCCATCACCACTACAAGCCTGAACCAAGAACTTTGCCATTTTTGTGTCTAATTGATTCCATTTAACCACTTTTAGCTCTCATCTATATCTTTTTCCTTTTATGAATAAACCTTTAGATTTTAGATTCTAAAGGTTTGGCAAAAGTGTGATTTGTGGGTAAGATCTAATTTGTATATTGACCTGGGTATGGGGCTTGGTCCTTTGGGATTGAGAGAACCTTTTTTCTTTTACTGGGTATTGGTTTTCATAACCATTCATCCCCATAATGAGTGGCACTGGTGGTGATACTGGGAAACTGGTGTGTCTAAGGGAATTGCTTGTATGTCTTATGGTTAGCCCGTGGGGTAAAATCAAAGTCCTCTCTGTCTGGCTGGTTTGGTGTGCCTTAGAAGTGGAGAAACCCCAGTCTTGGGCTGTAACTGCCCTGCTTTAAGTAATTTGTCCTGAATTGATACTCTCAGAAGTGTCCCACAAAAGGCAGCATCGGGTACAGAGACACATAGAGATGGGGGAAGGGGGTTGGTTGAGGGATTGCAGGGACACATGGGCAGAGGGGGAGGGTGTGCACAGATACAGGGGGGGAAGGAGGATGGCTGAGTGGGGGCACAGAGACACATAGGGATGGGGGAGGGGGTACACAGACACATGGGGACAGGGGAAGGGGGTGAAGAGCCACATGGGGATGGGGGGAGTGAGTGGGGGGTGGAGGGACACCTATGGACATGGGGTGCAAGCACACAGGGGGGTATAGAAACACATGGGGATAGGAGCAGACTGAATGGGAGAGACTAGATGTCAAACAGGGACTGCATGGGGGACACTCCCTAACCATCCCTCCCTTCCCCCCCTCCAAAAAAATGTGTTCCATATTTTTCCCACCCATACCCAACAACCTTTCAAGTTCATATCCAGGCTCCTTCTCAGCAATTACTTCCCTCTCCCTCAGCTCCTCCATTACCCCTGACTCCTGCAAGCCTTTGCACTGCTTCTGAGTGGTGCAGGAAATATGGTTCTGTATTGTAGTTTAAATGAATTATTACTCAGAGTTCTGTATTAATTTGCTTTGCAAGGAGTCTATTTTTCAAAAAAACATTTCCTAAATCTTTTTTTATTTTCTGTATTGTTACAGACATACTTGCTGACAGGTATTTTGAAACAAATTACCAAAATAATTGAAACTGGTGTGATTATATCATGTTATTTTGAGAAATAAAATATGCAGAATTTTGCAGAATTTTAAAATATTGTGTGCATAATTTTTAATTTTTTGGGGCATAATTTTTAATTTTTTGGTGCAGAATTCCTGCAGGAATAGAGGATTCAGACTGCTATTGTTTACATGCAAATAATTTTTCTAACTAGTTTTGCAAAGACACAGAGGAAAGAAATGTTACTGTGCTTTATTTGAAGAAATGCCCCAGTGCCAAAGTCCCCTCCTAAAACATGACAACTTACAAGCTTTGTCTAGGGTCAGTTTTATCTTTTGTAATATAGATAAATAAACTCATAAGTGTCAAGGGAGCAGCAGGAGACACAGAAGAAAATATAAAATCATTGCTGGTAAAGGTTGAAGATGATACCAAGGTTGATGAAGTAGTAAACAATGACAGGGACAGGTTAGTTATACAGACTGACTTGGATTGCTGGATAAAATGGGCTCATTTGAACAACACACATTTTAACCCAGCCACATGCGTTACACATCTAGGAATAGAGAATATAGGTCATATTTATAAGATGGGGGATTGTATCCTGGAAAGAAGTGACCCTGAAAAGGACTAGATGCCATGGTAGATAACCAGTTGAACATGAGCTCCTAGTGCAATGCTATAGCTAAATGGATGAGCACAATCCTTGGATGTATATGCAGGGGAATATCAAATAGGAATGGTGGAGGTATTACCTCTGTATTTGGCATTAGTGAGACCATTGCTGGAATGCTGTGCCCAATGCTGGTGTCCACACTTCAAAAAGGGTGTTGAAAAATGGGAAAGAGCTCAGAAAATAGCTACAGGAATGATCAGAGGACTGGAAACATGCCTGAGAATGAGCTTCATTAGTCTCCCACTATACTTAGTTTATCAAAGAATAGGTTGAGAGCAGGAGCGGCACCAGGGTTTTTGCTGCCCTAGGCGGCAGCGCTCCTCCTCTGAGCATTCGGGGGCGGGGGTCCTTCCACTCCACGTCTTCAGGGCACTTCGGCGGCGGGTCCCAGAGTGAGTGAAGGACCCGCTGCCGAATTTCCGCCGAGGACGGCAAAATGCCGCTCCCCAAATCCTGCCGCCCTAGGCGACCGCCTAGGGTCACCTAGTGGAAGCGCCAGCCCTGAGTGAGAGGCGACTTCATCACAGTCTACAAATATCTATATGTGGAAGAGATTTCTGATAGTAGATATCTCTTTAATCTATCAGAAAAAAGCATAACAAAGAGGAAGCCAGACAAATTTAGATGAAAAATAAGGCACACATTTTTAACAGTGAAGGTAATTAACAGTTGGAACAACTTATCTAGGGATATGGTGGATTCTCCATAAATTTCAGTCATCAAGCTTAGATAGTTCTGAAAGATATATCTAACTCAAACATAAGTGATGGGCCTGATGTGGAGATTACTGGGTGAGGTTCTTTGGCCTGTGATACAGGAGGTCAGACTAGATGAGCGGAATGGTCCCTTCTGTTCTTAAAATCTATACATCAATGAAAGTCAAGGGAGCTCTTCCAATTTAAATGGCTGAGGCTCTATCCCAATGAATGTAATAGACCTGAACCTGCAAAATAATGCGCAACTCCCTTGAGGTCATGAGTGCCCTCAAATTCCACCGGCTTTAATGGTAATTAAGGGTGCTCAGAACCCCAGAGAATTGAGCCCGTATGAACTGGCAGTTCAGTTGTACTGCAGATTTGTTGTTGCTGAAATAGCATTAATTGATTTCTCATGCTTTAGAGCTTTAATGATGTTGTATAGGTTCAGCTTTGCCATTGCAGGGAAATACTTCTTTTTCCTTATGCACAGAAGTGCTCAGTTTAGAAAAACCAAACCATCTTTACAATCTCAGGCCCCACAATAAAAGTCTCTAGCTGGAAAAATTGTAGAATACCCTTCCAGCTTATTTGAAATCAAAGCCTTAGATACCATTTTTGAAGGAATCATTTTACTTTAAAGTATCTTGTTTGTGGTTGTCATAACTATAAAGGGAAGGGTAACAGCTCTCCTGTGTACAGTACTATAAAATCCCTCCTGGCCAGAGACTCCAAAATCCTTTTACATGTAAAGGGTTAAGAAGCTCAGGTAACCTGGCTGACACCTGACCCAAAGGACCAATAATACTTTCAAATCTTGAGGGGGGGAAGGCTTTTGTTTGTGCTCTTTGTTTTGGGGGTTGTTCGCTCTTGGGACTGAGAGGGACCAGACATCAATCCAGGTTCTCCCCATCTTTCTAACCAAGTCTCTCATATTTCAAACTTGTAAGTAAACAGCCAGGCAAGGCGTGTTAGTTTACCTTTGTTTTCTCAACTTGTAAATGTACCTTTTACTAGAGTGTTTATCTCTGTTTGCTGTACTTTGAACCTAAGGCTAGAGGGGGGTCCTCTGAGCTCTTTAAGTTTGATTACCCTGTAAAGTTATTTTCCATCCTGATTTTACAGAGATGATTTTTACCTTTTTCTTTAATTAAAAGCCTTCTTTTTAAGAACCTGATTGATTTTTCCTTGTTTTTAGATCCAAGGGGGTTGGATCTTGATCCACCAGGAGTTGGTGGGAGGAAGGAGGGGGGATGGTTAATTTCTCCTTGTTTTAAGATCCAAGGGGTTTGGATCTGTATTCACCAGGGAATTGGTGAAGAGTTTCTCAAGGCTTCCCAGGGAAGGGAATTAGCTTTGGGAATGGTGGCAGCGGACCAGATCTAAGCTGGTAGTTAAGCTTAGAAGTTTTCATGCAGGCCCCCACATTTGTACCCTAAAGTTCAGAGTGGGGAAGCAGCCTTGACAGTGGTATATATTAAAATGTGGTTTGCTATAATCTACTTCTATCCTTGCCACCACAATCTAAAAGAAGATATGATGCAATGAGTGCACTGACCCGATACATTCGCCATCACCTTATCATACTTGTAAAAGCCAAATGAAACAAGTGTTTTTAATACTACGTAAATAAATATGTATTTTAATAACATCTAATATCAGGAGAAAGCACATTGGGAGCACTCTTGAAAGAAGAATAGTCTCAGTGCAATGGCCTTTGAGAGCAAGGGCTCAAAAAACAAAATAAAAAAACTCCACCAACCCCCCGCCCCCAAACAAACAAACAAAAAAACCTCAACATGCAAAATGCAGTCTGCAGTGTGGAATAAAGTTCCCAGCTCCACTTTGCTCTTTCTCCCTTATGAAAGGTTGAAAGTGGAAAAGCATTATTCTGGTATATCAATCACATTTTTGTGGGACCTTTATTGCATAATATTAGCATTTTATACAGTATTGGCAATTTCCCTTCATATTTGTTTATATAGTACATCAAACCAATGTCTGTTTTTCCCTATGTGAAAGGTATAATAATAATTTTTTAAAAGTGCAGGCCTTGAATAATGCATGTTCACAAAGTGCTCTCTGATACTTCAAAATTATCCACTTTTGGCAGATATGTAGCTGTTAAATTTTCATCATAGAGAAATGGAGGAAGATCTTTTTCAGCATGTTTCACAAACCTTACGATTACTCATGGTGAGCACTCCTCCCCACCCTTGTCCTGAAATTATACAGGTGCCTCTTGTGATGAATATATAGTGTAGAGGTGAATGTAGAACAAATTATAGGTACATAGATAACCAATGTGCAAAAAAGTCAAGACTGGTTGCACTTAGGGATTGGCCCACATCACAAATTTCAGATCAAGATCTGATCAGTTGCAAAGTTCAGGAGTGTTTGGACCCTGGATTTTGATTCAGCCCATTATAGAGTTAGGGTCAATCCACAAAGTTTGGATCCAGGACCCACCTTCTCCAAAATTGTTGTTATATTTATAATTTGTACAGCACCAAAAATACGCATAGTGAGTAAATGCATCGTTATGCTGTGGTGTGTACTGTGACATTACTGAAAAGGCCCTACTTTCCATTCTAAACATTACTTTGGATAATCCATGTCCCCACTTAGTCTCTGATATGGGTTGACTGCTGATACTGTGTTTCCATTTTTGGAACTTCAACTTCTTGGATGGTACTTCTGTAAGTCTCAGAAAACCTCTGTTAAAACATACCCACTCCATGTTAGAAGTGAACAGATGACCTTATGAACTGAAGGGGAATGGAGGATTCAGGAGATGTGAGTCCAATTTCCAGCTCAGCCACTGACTTCCTGTGTTACCCTGTGCCCCTATTCACTAGCTGTAAAATGGGGATATCCCTTCTCTGCTCTATAGGGATGCTGTGAGGATAAAGTCCATTAGTGATAGGTGTTCAGATATTAGGATGATGTAGGTCACAAAAATTCTACCTTGTTTGTAGTTTTGTGAGGCTAGACACTCCTCGCCATGGTTACCCACTAACCATCAGAAAACACTCCAAAGAAATAGGGAAAAATCAAATGTAAGACTATTTTTTAAAAGAAAAATCCTTACATAACCTAAATATTCAGCACAAGCTTCCTGTGGCTACACTACCTCATCAATGTCAGAATACAGCTCTGCATCCTTAGAAGAACAACAGTCTTTGGTGCACTAATACATCATTAATGTGTCTGCTCCTCACTCAGTGAGATCAGAGTTATCCTGCAGGGGGCCTCTGTCAGACAGTACAACAAGATTACTCTCCGAGAGGAAAAGCCTGCTGCTTTATGGCTCTCTGGTATTGCAAAGCAGACTTAGGCTGGGCTAACATCTGTCCTAAAATAGTAGCTATCATGTTGCATCATGAGTCATATATGAATGATATATAATATATTTAAAAGATTTCTCTTGACATGACTCACTTAATGACATTGAGCCCTTGCAGCAGTCTGGCAATGGCAGGGGTGGTGCTGGGGCGGGGGGGCTTGTGAGGGCTATTGCCACCTCAAAATTTGTCTTAGCACCCCCCCATACCCTCCTCCCAGTGCAAAGGTCAAACATTATGCAGAAGTAAGGGTGGTACTGCTACCCTTTCTTCTCCACTGCTGCTGGAGGCAGCACTGCATTCAGAGTTGGGCAGCCAGCTCTGAAGGCAGCACCACTGCTAATACCAGTGGAACCACCCTTACTTCTGCACTGCTTCTGGTGGCAGCGCTGCCTTCAGAGTTGGGCGCTTGGCCAGCAGCCACTGCTCTCCGGCGTCCAGCTCTGAAAGAAGAGTGGAGAGAACAGTGGCTGCTGGCTAGGCACCCAGCTCTGTAGGCAGCGCCACCATCATCAGCAGCACAGAAGTAAGGGTGGCAATGCCATACCATGCCATCCTTACATCTGCAGTTCTGTGCTGCTGCTTTCAGAGCTGCCAGCAGCCACTGCTATCTGGCTGCCCAGTTCTGAATGTTGATGATGTCCAGGGTTCGCCTTAGGGGAAATGGTGCTTTGGGCAAATGGGGAATGGAGGGGGCAGCTCCCCATACAGTGACCCTTCCCCCCATGGCTGAGGAGTGATGGGGGAAGGAAGCGGGGAGGGGCATGAGGAACTTCCTGCACCCAGGGGAGGTTCCCAGAAGTGGGTCTGACCTGGTCCCAGGAGTGGCACATGTAGGGGAAGAGGAAGTCCCATCCTTCCCCAGCCTGACTGGGACAAGCAGCTGGAGCCTGGCACACAGTAGGAACCTCTGGCTGGGATATCCCCAGCCCTGCCCCTCCCCAGCTCTGGGCCCAGGACTCAGAGGTTAAAGGGGCCTTCAGAGATGCCAAGGATTGGCTGTCCTTAAGAGTGAGATTTACACCCCAAAGCCATTCAAACCAGTGGATTTGATTAAAAACAATGTATTTTTTTATCACCTTGTCATAGTGATCATCTATTTGGAAAACACTTTACAGTACAAATATTATTTGGTTTGTATATTATTGCTCATATTACATTTACAGCAAAGTAAAGTAATCGGATTCCAAAATAAATAAATGCAAAATAAATTAATTAAAATTAAATAATTAAAATAAAACACAACCAAACAATACATTTAATGAATGTAAAAATAAAGAAAGTGATTAAATTGAATTTAATTAATTTGAAGCTAACAAACCATAGATAAAGAATCCAGATTTCATATTTCTTTTAATATCAAATTTGGTTTCACATTTTATTCATGTGCTTTTTTATATTGCCATGTGCCCTCCTTTCTGTTTTTATAACTTCTTTTGGTAGCTCAAACTTGAAACATGGCTCAGGATTTGCCAACTTCACTTGGATAATAGAGGATAATATCCCATCTAGTCCAAGGTTTAGTCTGATTGGTGTCTTATTCTTTCAAACAAGACTGAACACTCTTCTCCGGCATTTGAGTGGGTGTGATGGGATGGACTAGGCCCAGTGGCTCCGTGCTGGAGGCCTTAGGATCCTGCTACACCCTGTCCCA
This sequence comes from Terrapene triunguis, assembly GCF_002925995.2. Taxonomy (NCBI): domain Eukaryota; kingdom Metazoa; phylum Chordata; order Testudines; family Emydidae; genus Terrapene; species Terrapene triunguis. Next base: position 599,504 of record NW_020664477.1, on the reverse strand, counting down.
AAGAGGGCAGAAAAGAAGTCCTCCAAGCAGCCTAGAGTGACTGCAGGGGAAGCACCCATACAGAGGGGCTGCAGGACTGGCCAGCCAGGGGCCAGAAGGGCCATATAAAAAGGAGCAGCAGAGACAGAGCAAGTCAGTTGCTGTCTGGAGCTGGAAGAGAGAGAACCACGTTCCTGGCTGGCTGAAAGAGCAGCAGGACCATGGACAGCTCAGTGCGGGCAGGACCAGGGAGCTAAGAAGGAGTTTCTGCCTGGCTGCAGGAGTGAGCAAGGACTCAGCCCAGGGACCTTGTCTCCAGGGGGGAAGCCCTGGAGCTATGGCCCCCTACCAGGGCCAGGATTATTTAAAGACTGTATACCCTGAAAGGGGTTTGTTCTGTTCTGTTTACAGCATCTTTATCTGCTCCGGGACAAAGCAAGCCATTAGTGTGGAATGTTGCTTGCTGTGAGTGTATGAGAGAGAGGCGGGAGGAAGGGGGGTCTGAACTTACAAGACAGCATGCTGAGACACTCTCAGCACCCCAAAAACCCACTCTCTCTCCCCCCACAACACACTCCCTGTCACACTCCACCCCACCCCCCACATTTGAAAAGCATGTTGCAGCCACTTGAACGCTGGGATAGCTACCACAATGAACTGCTCTTTGTGGGGTTGCAAGAGCTGCTAATGTGGCCACACCAGTGCGCTTCCAGCTGAGAGCATAAACACTTGGCAGCGTTTTCCCTGCTGTGGTCTCCGAAGGTTGGTTTAACTCCCAGCGCTCTACATTTGCAAGTGTAGCCATGCCCAGAGTATTGCTGACTTGTTTCAGGATAGATTCAGGGTTACTTCTAGGACTATGTCTACACTAGAGAGCTTACAGCAGCACAGCTGTACAATGCAGTGGCGCCGCTGTAAGATCTTTTGTGTAGCTGCTCTATGCCAATGGGAGAGAGGTCTCTCGTCGACATAATTAAACCACCCCCAACAAGCAGCGGTAGCTATGTTGGTGGGAGAAGCTCTCCCACTGACATAGTGTAACTTCTAATTAGTTTTTACAAACAGAATTATTATTTTTGTAAATAATTAAAGCAATTAAAGAAGGAAGGATGGTTTTCCGAAAATTATTTCTGGCCTTAGTTGTAAGTTCAGCTAGTAATTTAACCTCTAGATAAAAAATGTAGTGGGAGAAAGACATTGTTTTTCATTTGTCTATAAAGCACCATAAACATAAGCAATATTAATAAATATAGTACTTGACTGTGCTATCCGGACTTCTCAGCTTATAATTAAGGCCTCAAACACAGTCACAGCAGCAGAAGCTCTAAGACATTTTTATTTCATGTATGATGGCTAGCATTAACTTCATCTACAATTCCATCTGTACAGTGTCTTGCCAATCCACAAAACCTATTATTTTCACACAAATAAGCCCTCTTCCATATCTCAGGAAAGACTGAATAACAGAGACAGTGTTGTACTGAGTTCCTGTATTACCAAATTTCATTATTTTTACAAAATGTAGGGCAGAGCATTTAGTAGGCAGTATTACCAAATAACAACCTGACCACTACTATTCAAATAAATGAACAGAGCACATTTGGTGTTACAGTTGTTAAACTGCTCCCTAATTCACAGAATTCCTCAATTCACAATGCAATAAGTCTCCTACTCTAACGAGCAGTGAACTGCTGTAATTTCATTTTGCAGGCCAGAAATCCCCTGCCATACAGGAAACACAGCAGGTGCTAAAGTAAGCAGCAGCAAAAGCCTAAGAAATTTTCAATCCTCAGTGACCCTGTATCTGGCTGTCTAGCTAATAATTGCATTTTTAAGTGGAAAATATTATTTTATTTTGCAGGCCAGAGTACCCTGCCTGCTGTTAGGTCACACATAAATAACTATTTAATAATACTTGCAAAACAATAATATTAGTAATAGATGGTCAGTAGCAATAATAGCAGAGATGGCCTTTCACGTTTAAAAAACCCTCACAGGCTACATTCCTCAGAAAGGGGACATGCCATGAAGCAGAGTTGCGGACTGTGACTTCATCATTGCCTTCCTCAAATTCATGCTGTTCTGCCTCCAAATGTCAGAAGATGTTGCATTAGCCTTAACATCTCTAACTAGACATTGAGGAAGCAGGAGTAAGATGCTGCTGAAGTGGCCAAGAGAGTGATTCTGGGGATGTCTTTGTGTCACTGAATGAGAATGGGATAGCTAAACCCAGGGTTGTGAGTTCAATCCTTGAGGGGGCCATTTAGGGAACTGGGGTAAAAATCTGTCTGGGGATTGGTCCTGCTTTGAGCAGGGGGTTGGACTAGATGACCTCCTGAGGTCCCTTCCATCCCATATATTCTATGATTCTAAGACATTACCTTGTATGACACAGGGAAGGTGTAACTTTGGGTAATAATACTGCAACAATAAGGACCCGGAGTGCACACCAGAGACTGAGGAAGGAGTACAAAATAGTACTGCACTGAAGGAACAGGCTGGAACCATAATGACTTTCACTACTGTACCACCAAATGCAAAGGAAGCAGCTGGCAGCCTTCTTTCCTGAAGACTACTCCTGTGGATCTGAAGGGAGCAAGATGACCATGTAGGCCCACAAAGATTCCATATGTAAGTGGGCTGGCCAGCCAGCCTCCAAGTCCTACCACAAAAGATGTTGGACTTTGTACCACCAGATTCTGACACGTGAATGGACAAACACCTTGATCCTGCAAGTCCCTTTGGGCACCTGTAGCAAGCTGCATTGAACTTGGAGGGAAGAGCACAGGCTGCAGGAGGACAGAGTTTGGAGGAGGCAACAGCCAATTTGTATGCATTTGATTTGAATGCAAGCTGCAATTGCAGCATCATTGTACATACTTCTCTTAATAAAGAGCCAATTTCATTTTAGAAACATGGAGTCCTCTCATGTTATTATTCAGCACTTGGTACATGAAACAGTGCTCAAAAGTGAATGCAAGATGGTTGTTCTCCAGCACAAGTTCAATGAGAAGCTAAGGGTACAAGCTAAGTTAAACACTAGAACCTACATTTTCAAAAGCGATTAGTGCTTTTAGGTGCCTTAATTTTTGACTGTCCAATTTGAGAAACCTTAAAAGGACATGATTTTCAGAAAGTGCTGCGTATCTGCCATCTGAAAATCAGGCCCTTTAAGGTGTCTTGAGACACCCAGAATCACTGATCCCTTTTGAAAATTTTCTCAGTAGTAAGTCTATTATCTTCCACACTGAGCTGTAGTGTAGTTAGTCTCAAGTCCACTGTGCACTTGGTTCCTTACTCACAAGTGTGACATGTCAATAAGGGAGACGGGACATGTTGGGAGACCTACACTTAGGTGCAATCCTCATCTTGTTAATGAGATGGTTAATTCTACATTTCTTCTTAAACTTTACCACTCCTACTTGGCAAGAGTAATTTAGCAACCACACATCCATGTTCTTATTAATGTAAGAGCAAGTTCCCCTCATGCACCAAGTCCTGCTTTATAACTGCAAAACATTGTACCTGTGTAGTACAGGTTCAACACCTTAGTCTTTCTGAGATTATAATTTACCCAGAGTTCATAGAATTTAAGGCCAGAAGGAACCACCCCAGATTATATATAGAATCATAGAATATCAGAGTTGGAAGGGACCTCAGGAGGTCATCTAGTCCAACCCCCTGCTCAAAGCAGGATCAATTAAAACTAAATCATCCCAGCCAGGGCTTTGTCAAGCCTGACCTTAAAAACCTCTAAGGAAGGAGATTCCATCACTTCCTAGATAACCCATTCCAGTGCTTCACCACCCTCCTAGTCAAAAAGTTTTTCCTAATATCCAACCTAAACCTCCCCCACTGCAACTTGAGACCATTACTCCTTCTTCTGTCATCTGGTACCACTGAGAACAGTCTAGATACATCCTCTTTGGAACCCCGTTTCAGGTAGTTGAAAGCAGCTATCAAATCCCCCCTCATTCTTCTCTTCTGCAGACTAAACAATCCCAGTTCCCTCAACCTCTCCTCATAAGTCATGTGCTCCAGACCCCTAATCATTTTTGTTGCCCTCCGCTGAACTCTTTCCAATTTTTCCACATCCTTCTTGTAGAGTGGGGCCCAAAACTGGACACAATACTCCAGATGAGGCCTCAAAAATGCCGAATAGAGGGGAATGATCACATCCCTAGATCTGCTGGCAATCCTCCTACTTATACAGCCCAAAATGCCGTTAGCCTTCTTGGCAACAAGGGCACAATGTTGACTCATATCCAGCTTCTCATCCACTGTAACCCCTAGGTCCTTTTCTGCAGAACTGCTGCCTAGCCACTTAGTCCCTAGTCTGTAGGAGTGCATGGAATTCTTCCAGCCTAAGTGCAGGACTCTGCACTTGTCCTTGTTGAACCTCATCAGATTTCTTTTGGCTCATTCCTCTAATTTGTCTAGGTCCCTCTGTATCCTATCCCTACCCTCCAGCGTATCTACCACTTCTCCCAGCTTAGTGTCATCTGCAAACTTGCTGAGGGTGCAGTCCACGCCATCCTCCAGATCATTAATGAAGATATTGAACAAAACCAGCCCCAGGACCGACCCTTGGGGAACTCCGCTTGATACCGGCTGCCAACTAGGCATGGAGCCATTGATCACTACCCATTGAGCCTGATGATCTAACCAGCTTTCGATCCACCTTATAGTCCATTCATCCAGCCCATACTTCTTTAACTTGCCGGCAAGAATACTGTGGGAGACCGTATCAAAAGCTTTGCTAAAGTTAAGGAATAACACGTCCACTGCTTTCCCCTCATCCACAGAGCCAGTTATCTCCTCATAGAAGGCAATTAGGTTAGTCAGGCATGACTTGCCCTTGGTGAATCCATACTGACTGTTCCTGATCACTTTCCACTCCTCTAAGTGTTTCATAATTGATTCCTTGAGGACCTGCTCCATGAGTTTTCCAGGGACTGAGGTGAGGCTGGCTGGCCTGTAGTTCCCAGGATCCTCCTACTTACCTTTTTTTAAAGATTGGCACTATATTAGCCTTTTTCCAATCATCCGGGACCTCCCCCGATCACCATGAGTTTTCAAAGATAATGGCCAATGGCTCTGCAATCACATCCACCACCCTCGGATGCAGTGCATTCGGCCCCATGGACTTGTGCTCGTCCAGCTTTTCTAAATAGTCCTGAACCACTTCTTTTTCCACAGAGGGCTGGTCACCTCCTCCCCATGCAGTGCTGCCGACTGCAGTAGTCCGGGAGGAGGTGACCAGTCACGAACAGTAGACCTTGTTCGTGAAGACAGAGGCAAAAAAAGCATTGAGTACATTAGCTGTTACCATATCCTCTGCCACAAGGTTGCCTCCTCCATTCAGTAAGAGACCCACACTTTCCTTGACCTTCTTCTTCTTACTAACATACCTGTCGAAACCCTTCTTGTTACTCTTAACATCCCTTGATAGCTGCAACTCCAAGTCTGATTTGGCCTTCCTGATTTCACTCCTGCATGCCTGAGCAATATTTTTATACTCCTCCCTGGTCATTTGTCCAGTCTTCCACTTCTTGTAAGCTTCTTTTTTGTGTTTCAGATCAGCAAGGATTTCACTGTTAAGCCAAACTGGTCGCTTGCCATATTTGCTATTCTTTCTACACATTGGAATGGTTTGTTCCTGCAACCTCAATAAGGTTTCTTTAAAATACAGCCACCTCTCCTGGACTCCTTTCCCCCTCATGTTATTCTCCCAGGGTATCTTGCCCATCAGTTCCCTGAGGGAGTCAAAGTTTGCTTTTCTGAAGTCCAGGGTCCGTATTCTGCTGCTCTCCTTTCTTCCTTTTGTCAGGATCCTGAACTCGACCGTCTCATGGTCACTGCCTCCCAGGTTCCCATCCACTTTTGCTTCCCCTACTAATTCTTCCCAGTTTGTGAGCAGCAGGTCAAGAAGAGCTCTGTCCTTAGTTGGTTCCTCTAGCACTTGCACCAGGAAATTGTCCCCTACACTTTCCAAAAACTTCCTGGATCTCCCAGCAGATATTGGGGTGATTGACGTCCCCCATGAGAACCAGGGCATTTCCACCTTATCCCCCTGATATGGTGGTTTATAGCAGACTCCCACCATGACATCACCCTTGTTGCTCACACTTCTAAACTTAATCCAGAGACTCTCAGGTTTTTCTGCAGTTCCATACTGGAGCTCTGAGCAGTCATACTGCTCTCTTACATACAATTCCCCCACCTTTTCTGCCCTGCCTGTCCTTCCTGAACAGTTTATATCCATCCATGACAGTACTCCATGAGTTAACCCACCAAGTCTTTGTTATTCCAATCACATCATAATTCCTTGACTGTGCCAGGACTTCCAGTTCTCCCTGCTTGTTTACCAGGCTTCTTGCATTTGCGTATAGGCACTTAAGATAACTCGCTGATCGTCCTGATTTCTCAGTATGAAGCAGGAGTCCTCCCCTCTTGCACTCTCCTGCTCATGCTTCCTCCTGATATCCCACTTCCTCACTTACCTCAGGGCTTTGGTCTCCTTCCCACGGTGAACCTAGTTTAAAGCCCTCCTCACTAGATTAGCCAGCCTGCTTGCGAAGATGCTCTTCCCTCTCTTCGTTAGGCGGAGCCCATCTCTACCTAGCACTCCTTCTTGGAACACCATCCCATGGTCAAAGAATTGAAAGCTTTCTCTCTGACACCACCTGCGTAGCCAGTTGTTGATTTCCATGATTCGACGGTCTCTACCTGGGCCTTTTCCTTCCACAGGGATGATGGACGAGAACACCACTTGCACCTCAAACTCCTTTATCCTTCTTCCCAGAGCCACGTAGTCTGGAGTGATCCGCTCAAGGTCATTCTTGGCAGTATCTTGGTGCCCATGTGGAGAAGCAGGAAGGGGTAGTGATCCAAGGGCTTGATGAGTCTCAGCAGTCTCTCCATCACATCGTGAATCCTAGCTCCTGGCAAGCAGCACACTCCTCGGTTTTCCCGGTCGGGACGGTAGAGAGATGATTCAGTCCTCCTTAGGAGAGAGTCCCCGACCACCACCACCCATCTCCTTCTCTTGGGAATGGTGGTCGTGGAACCCCCATTCCTAAGACAGTGCATCTCATGCCTTCCAATCGGCAGAGTCTCCTTCTGCTCCCTTCTTTCAGATATGTCATCTAGTCCACTCTCCACATTAGTACCTGTGGAGAGAACATGAAAACGGTTGCTCACCTCTATCTGCATTGCTGGTACATGGACGCTCCTCTTTCTTCTTCTGGAGGTCACATGCTGCCAATTTTCCTCACCGTCCTTCTGTCCTCACTGTGCAGCCTGCTCTGATTCTTCAGAATGTTGTGCCCGTAGAAGCATATCCTGACGTCTGTCCAGGAAATATTCCTTTTTCTCTTATGCAACGCAGGGTTGATACTTGTTTCTCCAGACCTTGAACATTCTCTTCCAATATGGAGACCAGCTTGCACTTTGTACAGACAAAGTCGCTTCTGTCCTGTGGAAGAAAGATAAACATGGCACATCCTGTGCAGGTCACAACAGCCGATCGCTCACCATCCATATTACCTTTCTTCTAAGAGCTTCCTCAGCTGTTGCAGTAACTACTCAGAGAAGCCTGCAAGATGAAAGCCTCAGTGGGCTCTCCTCAAGTGAACTCCCAGTCAAACTCTCTCTGTTAGTATCTTTGCTGTTTGCTGCTCAGCTGGTTCGCAACTGGCTGCCTTTTTATAACAATCAGGCCTACTCAAGGCCTACCTGGAACAAAGCACTCCCAATTCACACTTTTCAAACAATCAAGCACACGGTCAAACTGACAAACTGTCCCCGCTACAGACACTCAGATACTCAGATACAGATAGTAATTTTGTATCATTTGCAAATTTTGCCACCTCACTGTTTATCCCTTCTTCCAGATCATTTATGAATAGGACTGGCCCAGAACAGACTCCTGGGGGACACCACTATTTACCTCTCTCCATTCTGAAAACTGACCATTTATACCTACCCTTCGTTTCCTATCTTTTAACCAGTTACCAATCCATGAGAGCACCTTCCCTCTTATCCTATGGCAGCTTACTTTGTGTAAGAGCCTTTGGTGAGGGACTTTGTCAAAGGCTTTCTGAAAATCTAAGTACACTCTATCCACTGGATCCCCTTGGTCCATATGCTTGTTGACCCCCTCAAAGAATTCTAGTATATTGGTGAAGCATGATTTCCCTTTACTAAAACCATGTTGACTCTTACGCAACAAATTATGTTCATCTATATGTCTGACAATATTGTTCTTTATTATAGTTTCAACCAGTTTGCCCAGTACTGAAGTCAGGTTTACAGGCCTGTAATTGCTGGGATCACCTCTGGAGCCCTTTTTAAAAATTGGCGTCACATTAGCTATCCTCCAGTCATCTGGTACAGAAGCTGATTTAAATGATAGGTTACAGACTACAGTTAGTAGTTCTGCAATTTCACTTTTGAGTTCCTTCAGACCTCTTGGGTGAATACCATCTGGTCCTGGTGACTTATTGCAGTTTAATTTATCAATTTGTTCCAAAACCTCCTCTAATGATACCTCAATCTGGGCCAGTTCCTCAGATCTGTCACCTAAAAAGAATGGCTCAAGTTTGGGAATCTCCCTCACATCCTCAGCCATGAAGACCGATGCAAAAAAACATTTAGTTTCTCTTCAATGGCCTGAGGGCTGGTCTACACTGGGGGGGGGGGAGGATTGATCTAAGATACGCAACTTCAGCTATGAGAATAGCGTAGCTGAAGTCGACGTATCTTAGATCGATTTACCTCGCATCCTCATGGCGCGGGATCGACGGCCGCAGCTCCCCCATCAACTCCGCTTCCATCTCTCACTCTGGTGAAGTTCCGGAGTTGACAGGGAGCGCATTCGGGGATCGATTTATCACGTTTAGACGATCCAGCGGGTAGTGAAGACGTACCCTTAGCGTCCTTGAGTGCTCCTCGATCGTCCAGTGGCCCCACTAGTTGTTTAGCAGGCTTCCTGCTGCTGATGTACTTAAAAAAAAATTTGCTATTACTTTTTGAGTCTTTGGCTAACTGTTCCTCAAATTCTTTTTTGGCCTTCCTAATTGTATTTTTACACTTCATTTGCCAGTGTTTATACTCCTTTCTATTTTCCTCTCTAGAATTCAACTTCCGCTTTTTAAAGGATGCCTTTTTGCCTCTCACTGCTTCTTTTACTTTGTTGTTTAGCCACGGTGGCTCTTCTTTGATTCTCTTACTATGTTTTTTTAATTTGGAGTATACATTTAAGTTGAGCCTCTATTATGGTGTCTTTAAAAAGTTTCCATGCAGTTTGCAGAGATTTCACTTTTGGCACTGTACCCTTTAATTTCTGTTTAACTAACCTACTCATTTTTGTGTAGTTCCCCTTTCTGAAATTAAATGCTAGTGTTGGGCCGCTGTGGTGTTTTTCCTGCCACAGGGATATTAAATGTAATTATATTATGGTCACTATTACCAAGCGGTCCAGCTATATTCACCTCTTGGACCAGATCCTGTGCTCCACTTAGGACTAAATCAAGAATTGCCTCTCCCCTGGTGGGTTCCAGGACCAGCTGCACCAAGAAGCAGTCATTTAAGGTGTCAAAAAACTTTATCGCTGCATCCTGTCCTGAGGTGACATGTACCCAGTCAATATGGGGATAATTGAAATCCCCCATTATTATTATTGAGGTTTTTTTTATTTTAATAGCCTCTCTAATCTCCCTGAGCATTTCACAGTCACTATCACCATCCTGGTCAGGTGGTCAGTAATATATCCCTACCGCTATATTCTTATTATTAGAGCATGGAATTTCTATCCATAGAGATTCTATGGTACAGTTTGATTCATTTACAATTTTTACTTCATTTGATTCTATGCTTTCTTTCACATATAATGCCATTCCCCCACCAGCACAATCTGTTCTGCTCTTCCGATATATTTTGTACCCTGGTATTACTGTATCCCATTGATTATCTTCATTACACCAAGTTTCCATGATGCCTATTATATCAATATCCTCATTTAATATGAGGCACTCTAGTTCACCCATTTTATTATTTAGACTTCTAGTATTGGTATATAAGCACTTTAATAACTTGTCTCCTTTTAGCTGTCTGTCATTACACGATGTAATTGAATGGGAATCTTTTTTATTTGACTGTTTCTGATCAGACCCGGCATGTATTTTATCATTTTCCATCCTCTTGTCCTCACTAGGACATAGAGATTCTCTATTAATAGATCCTCCCCTAAGGGATGTTCGAACCATGTGCTCCGCCGCACCTGTCGGCTTTCTCCCAGCTCTACGAACTTTTTAATGTTAAGTTCCAGCAATCTGGTTCCATTTTGGTTTAGGTGGAGCCCATCCTTCCTGTATAGGCTCCCCCTTTTCCAAAAGTTTTCCCCAGTTCTTAATAAATCTAAACCCCCTCTTCCCTACACCATCGCCTCATCCACGCATTGAGACACTGCAGTTCTGCCTGTATAACTGGCCCTGCGCGTGGAACTGGGAGCATCTCAGAGAATGCTGTGCTTAGTCATAGTAGAGGCCATCACAGGGAAGTCCATTAAGGGTAGATAGGCATCTCCCATGGTCCATTGTAAGTTAAGTGTTTCTCGATGAGCCATTTAACTTGAATAGTCCCTTCAAGATGTGCAGGCTAAATACCTTACCACATGAGCAAACCTTTGAAATACAGGTAATAGTTTAAATATAAAAATGATACATGCATACAAATAGCATAACCATATTTAGCAAATCATAACCTTTTCATAGACACCTTACTTGACATACTTTGTACAAGATTTTTTGCACTTACAGTGGTAGACCAGTCCACACAAGAGATCCACTACCTGGACACTACAGTGAAAATAAGTGACGGTCACATAAACGCCACCCTATACCAGAAACCTACTGACCGCTATACTTACCTACATACCTTCAATTTCCATCCAGGACACATCACACGATCCATTATCTACAGCCAAGCCTTAAGATACAACTGCATTTGTTCCAATCCCTCAGGCAGAGACAAACACCTACAAGATCTCTATCAAGCATTCTTAAAACTACAATACCCACCTGGGGAAGTGAGGAAACAGATTGACAGAGTGAGACTAATACCTAGAAATCACCTACTATAGGACAGCCCAACAAGGAAAATAACAGAACACCACTGGCCATCAAGTACAGCCCCCAGCTAAAACCTCTCCAGTGCATCATCAACGATCTACAACCTATCCTGGAAAACAATCCCCCACTCTCACAAGCCTTGGGAGGCAGGCCAATCCTCGCTTACAGACAGCCCCCCAACCTGAAGCAAATACTCACCAGCAACTACACACCACACCACAGAAACACTAACCCAGGAACCAATCCCTGTAACAAACCCAGTTGCCTTCTCTGTCCCCATATCTACTCTAGCGACACCATCATAGGCTCTTTCACTTGCACATCTACTAATGTGATATATGCCATCATGTGCCAGCAATACCCATCTGCCATGTACATTGGCCAAACCGGAAAGTCTCTACATAAAAGGATAAATGGACACACATCTGACATCAGGAATGATAACATACAAAAGCCAGTAGAACACTTCAATCTCCCTGGACACTCAATAACAGATTTAAAAGTAGCCATACTTCAACAAAAAAACTTCAAAAATAGACTTCAAAGAGAAACTGCTGAGCTACAATTCATTTGCAAACTTAACACCATCAATTTAGGTTTGAATAGGGACTGGGAGTGGCTGGCTCACTACAAAAGCAATCTTCCCTCTCTTGGTATTGACACCTCCTCATCAATTATTGGGAGTGGACTACATCCACCCTGACTAAATTGGTCTTCAGCATTGGTTCGCCACTTGTAAGGTAACTCCCTTCTCTTCATGTGCCAATATATATTTATGCCTGTATCTGTAATTTTCACTCCATGCATCTGAAGAAGTGGGTTTTTTACCCACAAAAGCTTATGCCCAAATAAATCTGTTAGTCTTTAAGGTGCCACCGGACTCCTCATTGTTTTAGTGGTAGCAACAATTATCTACATGATCATATTTTAATTAGATAATGTCACAGAATGACTTTGAAGGAAATGAACTCATTAATTATGAAGGATTGAGACAAGTTATTGCAGAGATTCTGGGGGAGTATGTAGTGGGTTTTAGGGCACACCCTTGAAGACTCAGCTTTAAGCAAGGGTGCTGTGTAATTTGAGGGTCTGAGCGAACTAGCAGATTGTCTCCTTCATCGGTGGAATCTGCAAGAGCGAAATGCACTTAATAAATTAATGAGAGGAGACTGAGTGCATATTGAAATATATTTAGTTGTGCTGCCCCCAGAATGCAAAGAGTACATTCTACTATTGGCCACCTTATCCCCATGATTTGGAGGATTTGTTAGCAAGAGTCGAGCACTGGCGGGGGTCAAATAAGACATCAGTCTTAGAGCCAGAAGCCAAGATTCTTTGAGTGGAATCCAGCCTCAGAGGCAAGAGATTCCAGCGGATAGGATGGGGGGAGGGAATGGTCAAGATTATTAAACAGCACGCTGATCTGGACCACATTGGGGAAGAAAATTTGCAATTTGCAAAGCTAGAAGGTCCTGGACCTTGGGCACCACATGACATTAATAATTTGACTGTGCCAATAATGATTGCTCTTCCTAGATGGACAGGGAATCCTAAAAAAATTGGCATATGTTAACAGTCTGGATACAATGGAGAATGGGATGTATAAATAGTATTATCCCAGTGTGAAAATGGCAATACAAGGAGGAGATTACATAAACACATCTTGTTGTAAAGAAATAAAGCACAGATGGGTCGTGCTCAGCACAAATGAACCGGTCCACAGGCAAGGGAGGTTGGGCCCGACTAGTCATTAAGGAGCGAATGAAAGAGGCAGTACAGCTTGGAGACACAGTATGTGCTTTGAGAAACCACAACTTTTTGGTTGGGTCAGCACTGTGTCAAAAATGATACATGCATACAAATAACATAACCATATTCTACCTTTTTTTAAAAACAAGGGACTAGATTCTCTGCTTTGCTTAGTTTATGCTCAGAGAAGAAGGTGGGGCGGGCATGATGGACCTGATTCTCTGCCAATCTCTGGCTCATGTTAGAAGGGCCCAGTGGCTGCTATAACCTGTGCCAGCTGGCAATGGGTCCCAAGAGACCATCTGCCAGCTGAAGATGACCAGAGTTGCAGTGTCTTCTGGTCACATTTCCTCCCTTCCCTGACATGTCCCCTACAGTAAGGGAGGGGGAGAGGAATGGTTGGGGCATATGAGCCAGCTATGCCAGATCAATGCCTGCTGGAGACTCCCCCATGTCATGGGAATTCCCAGTTAGTTAGATGTGGTCAATCTCCATTCCCTTTTCACCAGCTGAGTGGCAAAAGGGGGCTGAAGGGGCAGCAAATCTGCCTCCTTTAAAATCATCATAAAACTGTCTTTGTGTTTTTGACAACATAACTTCCTCAGGAGTGGAATGTTTAGGGGATTGGTTAAAAAGATATAGAACCTCTTACTTTGTCTGAGAAACAACAGGTTCAGATATGGTCCAAGTTGGTAGTGAGTGAATACCATTCATTACCATTGTCAGACAATGTGAAATGGACTAGTAGCCTCAGCTCCAGTGGACAAGTGCCCACATAAAAAAACACAAGCACTGTTAAGGGTAATTGGAACCATTGGCGTGAAGTGTCACCAAAAGCCAAGAAGGGACTTGAAGGATAAATTACTCAGTATCACACAAGGTTCAAACACACCATTGGGGCAACATGAGCACCACAGTACACACTTCTTATGTGACATTTTTCTCTGGATAAATATAGAATATCTGTCTCTATAGCACAGTTGGTAATCTAGAACCTTTCACTAGCACCAAGTTAACTTTAAAAAGAAAGCGAGGATATACTTTCTGTACAACTAACTTAGAATTTATGAATAAAGATTTCAGATGAATACATATATAGCAGGATCAGCTGGATTCTTTAAAAGTAGGTCTTTCTCAGTCAGGAATACCCTCATTAATAAAAAACTCAGGAAACAATATTGTCCAAAATATGGTCTACAAGCACAAATCATAGCAGCATAGAATCATAGGACTGGAAGGGACCTCAAGAGGTCATCTAGTCCAGTCCCCTGCGCTCAAGGCAGGACTAAGTATTAATCTAGATACACACACACACACACACACACACACACACCGATAGCTGTTTGTCTAACCTGCTCTTAAAAATCTCCAATGATGGAGATTCCACACCCTCCCTAGGCAATTTATTCCAGTTCTTAAACACCCTGACAGTTAAGAAGTTTTTCCAAATGTTCAACCTAAACCTCCCTTGCTACAATTTAAGCCCATTACTTTTTGTCCTATCCTTGGAGGTTAAAGAGAACATTTTTTCTCCATCCTCTTTGTGACAACCTTTTATGTTCTTGAAAGCTGTTACCATGTCCCCTCTCGGTCTTCTCTTCTCCAGACTAAACAAACCCAATTTTTTTAATCTTCCCTCAAAAGTCATGTTTTCTTGACCTTTAATCATTTTTGTTGCTCTTTTCTGGACTGTCCCCAATTTATCCACATCTTTTCTTACACCCAGAACTGGACACAATATGCCAGTTGGGGCCTAATTAGAGTGGAAGAATTACTTCCCATGTCTTGCTTACCAAAACACTCCTGCTAATACATCCCAGAATGATGTTTGCTTTTTTTACAACAGTGTTACACGGTTCACTCATATTTAGTTTGTGATTAACTATGAGGGGACCCCAGATTCCTTTCTGCAGTACTCCTTCCTAGGCAGTAATTTCCCATTTTGTATGTATACAACTGTTTGTGCCTTCCTAAATGGAGTACTTTGTATTTGTCTTTATAGAATTTCATCCTATTTACTTCAGACCATTTCTCCAGTTTGTCAAGATCATTTTAAATGTTAATCTTATCCTCCAAAGCACTTGCAACCCCTCCCAGCTTGGTATTGTCTGCAAACTTTATAAGTGTATTTTCTATGCCATTATCTAAATCATTATGAAGATATTGAACAGAACCAGAACCAGGACTGATCTCTATGGCACCCCACTTGATATGTCCTTCCAGCTTGACTGTGAACCACTTATAACTCTTCTGTGGGAACGGTTTTCCAACCAGTTATGAACCCACCTTATAGTACATCCATCCAGGTTGTATTTCCCTAGTTTGTTTATGAGCTGCTTATGTGAGACAACAAAGAGTCCTGTGGCACCTTTAAGACTAACAGATGTATTGGAGCATAAGCTTTCGTGGGTGAATACCCAGTTTCGTGGGTGAATACCCAAGCAGCAAACCCCTCTGGGAGCTGTTATCACCCACAAAAATTTATGCTCCAATACATCTGTTAGTCTTAAAGGTGCCACAGGACTTTCTGTTGCTTTTTACAGATCCAGACTAACACAACTACCCCTCTGATACTTGACATCATGTGAGACAGTATCAAAAGCCTTACTAAAGTCAAAATATACCACATCTACCGTTTCCCCCCCATCCTCAAGGTTTCTTACCTGTCAAAGAAAGCTATTAGGTTGGTTTGACACAATAGAATGTGTTCCAGAATTCTCTATGATATATCAGTGGCTCTTTAGCAGATGCATTTTAACAAATCCATTTCTTTAACATTTTCCGAGAGAGGGTGTGTGTGTACAGAAAAAGATATATTCATTATAGAGGTGGTCTGGCTCTGAACTGATGATCTGAATGCAAGTCAGGTGCCATAACCCAATACCAAATCATCTTACTCCACTTCCTTTCTGTGGGCTCCCTCTTGATAATTCTGTTGTGGACCTAGGAGACAATCCTACTTTGTTTTTAGACAGCTTTGTTTTCAAGAGGTGACAATAATATTCAGAAGTGATTTATCCTTAAAAAAGAATATACTGTACACAAGAAGAGATTCAAGTTCAAATGTTTAAAGGTGTGTACACATACACACAGCTACTTACACTCTTGTGACAGGATCCCCAGGATACAACCTGGAACTGGGAGACCACTGTTTCCCCTTAACTCTCTGGTATGGGTTGACTCTCACAATGCTTTGCTAGTGAAAAGCAGCAAACCCCCCTGGGGGCTGTTATCACTCAGCACAACAGCATGTGAAGCCCCACACCCAGCCAGATTGCATGAAGGCACCCAAAGCCTCTCATGAATCACACAGATAAATGCACCAGCCAATTTCCTTCAGCTCCCCAGCCTAGGACCCCAGAGCTGCACTGTCTTGCCCTGGTCAGAAGCCTGACCAGTGTAAGCTTATTACCCGGTCCACCCCTCCCTCAATGTGGAGAGGACATGTACACATCCACCGGCTTTTGTACACTGAGCAGAGATTTCCCAAGCACTTCAAGCAAAATACCATTTTAGGTAAAGTATAAAACAAGTTTATTAACTACAGAAAGATAGCTTTTAAGTGATTATAAGTGCGAGGTATAAAAGGACAGAAATGGTTACCAAAGAAAATAAAAATAAGCACACAATCTAAATCTTAAACCTAATTACACTAGGCAGTATTTAGATTGAGTAGTTTTCTCACCCCACTGGATGCTACAGTCCTTAATGCACATAATTCCCTCCTAAAGTCTGGACCAGTCTCCTCAGATGATCTCCATCTTCTCGGCTTCCTTGTTTCCAGCGTATGTGGGGGAGGAGAAAGGCCCCTTCATGCTGCAACTGTTCCTTGTTTTATACCCTTGGCCCATGTGCCTGCCTGACACTAGCCCAGGGACGTCCTGTGGGGAGGGGGGGCTTTGCTGAGTCACAGTGAACAAGCAGCCCCTGGATTGCTCAGTTCCCATTGTGTGGTGCTTGCATAGTTAAGTCACACAGTTGATTAATGGGTGCTCAACACCCACCTGGGCAGGGACCCTTTGCATGCCACTAGCAAACTTACAGCATTTTCAGTAAAAACCACATAGCACAATCTCTTAACTTTATGCACACTAATGATATACATATTTGGACAGAAAACCAGATTTCAGAAGATTATGACCTTTCATATGATTCCTTACCTGACATGTTTTGTATGAAATATCATAATCATATATGAATGATGAATATGGGGATTAAAGAGTGTCGTTCTGAGGTACAGTGTGTCACAGCTCTTAATGTGAGTGCATGCACCATTGAATTGTGCATGAAAAGCTGGGTTGCACATACATACAGCTACCTACAGTTGGGCTTTAGAATGAATACTACTTAGGTCCAGGCACCTATATAAAATTTTGGGCCTTGTCACTTTAAAGTATTCAAGCATAGGAGCAAGATTTTTATAGCTGGCATCTGCATAATTAAACTGTTCATTAACAATTGTTCACTAACCAGTAGCTGACTTTTAATTAGGGACAGAAGCACTCAGAAAAGATTTTAAGCTTTAAGAAATTACAGAGGACTCTTTAAAAAAAATCAATTGAGCACCTTTTCAGAAAACATTGATTTTCCAAGGGAATTGATGCAGAATGTGATTAAAAATATGTTTTCTGAGCTAAAAACTGAGAAGTGCTTTACTTCAGCTTACCAAAAAAGTGCACCCTTTTCTGTCTGGTGAAGATCGTGTCACTTGTCAGCCATGACATTGTAACCCCCAGGAAGGATCACTGCAACAAGCTGCACCTGGGACTAATTGGAAAGGCCACATGGAAGAGTTAGCTAATGCAAAATGAGCAAGGTGCACTGACAAGCACATGCTACACTTCATAAAAGGATGGCAGATTCTAGGACTTGAGTGGTCCTGACTGTTATAAAAAGGCAGTCAGCTGCGAACCAGCTGAGTGGCAAACAGTGAAGAGGCTAACAGAGGGAGTTTGCCTGGGAGCTCGCCTGAGGAGAGCCCACTGAGGCTTTTATCTTGCAGGCTTCTGTGAGTTGCTGCAACAACAGAGGAAGCTCTTAGAAGGAAGAAATTATGGAAGGTGAGCGTTCAATTGTTGTAACCTGCACAGGTTGTGCCATGTTTGTCTTTCTTCCACAGGACAGAAGCGACTTTGTCTGTACAAAGTGCAAGCTGGTCTCCATATTGGAAGAGAAGGTTCGAGGTCTGGAGAAACAAGTATCGACCCTGCGTTGCATATGAGAAAATGAAGATTTCCTGGACAGACATCAGGATATGCTTCTACAGGCACAACGTTCTGAAGAATCGGAGCAGGCTGTGCAGAGGGGACAGAGGGATGGTGAAGAAATTTGGCAGCATGTGACCTCCAGAAGAAGAAAGAGGAGTGTCCAGGTACCAGAAATGGAGATACAGGTGAGCAACCATTTTCATGTTGTCTCCACAGGTATTAATGCAGAGAGTGGACTAGATGGTACATCTGAGGGAAGGGAGCAGAAGGAGACTCCACCGATTGGAAGGCATGAGATGCACTGTCCTAGGGATGGGGGTTCCACAACCACCGCTCCCAAGAGAAGGAGGCAGGTGGTGGTGGTCAGGAACTCCCTCCTCAGGGGAACTGAGTCATCTCTCTGCTGTCCCGACCGGGAAAACCGAGAAGTGTGCTGCTTGCCAGGAACTAGGATTCATGATGTGACGGAAAGACTGCCAAGACTCATGAAGCCCTCGGATCGCTACTCCTTCCTGATTCTCCATGTGGGCACTGATGATACTGCCAAGAATGACCTTGAGTGGATCACTGCAGACTACGTGGCACTGGGAAGAAGGATAAAGGAGATTGAGGTGCAAGTGGTGTTCTCGTCCATCATCCCTGTGGAAGGAAAAGGCCCAGGTAGAGACCGTCGAATCAATGAATGGCTACGCAGGTGGTGTCGGAGAGAAGGCTTTGGATTCTTTGACCATGGGATGGTGTTCCAAGAATAAGGAGTGCTAGGCAGAGACGGGCTCCACCTAACAAAGAGAAGGAAGAGCATCTTTGCAAGCAGGCTGGCTAACCTAGTGAGGAGGGCTTTAAACTAGGTTCACCAGGAGAAGGAGACCAAAGTCCTGAGGTAAGTGGGATACCGGGAGGAAGTATGAGCAGGAGTGCGCAAGAGGGGAGGACTCCTGCCTCATACTGAGAAAGCAGGAGGATCAGCGAGTTATCTTAAGTGCCTATTCACAAAGGCAAGAAGCCTGGTAAACAAGCAGGGAGAACTGGAAGTCCTGGCACAGTCAAGGAATTATGATATGAGTGGAATAACAGAGACTTGGTGAGCTAACTCACATGACTGGAGTACTGTTATAAATGGATATAAACTGTTCAGGAAGAACAGCCGGGCCGAAAAGGTGGGGGAGTTGCATTGTATGTAAGAGAGCAGTATGACTGCTCAGAGCAACAGTATGGAACTGCAGAAAAACCTGAGAGTCTCTGGATTAAGTTTGGAAGTGTGAGCAACAAGGCTGATGTCATGGTGGGAGTCTGCTATAGACCACCAGACCAGGGGGTTGAGGTGGACGAGGCTTTCTTCTGGCAACTAACAGACGTTACTAGATCGCAGGCCCTGGTTCTCATGGGGGACTTCAATCACCCTGATATCTGCTGGGAGAGCAATACAGCAGTGCACAGACAATCCAGGAAGTTTTTGGAAAGTGTAGGGGACAATTTCCTGGTGCAAGTGCTAGAGGAACCAACTAGGGGCAGAGCTCTTCTTGACCTGCTGCTCACAAACAGGAAAGAATTAGTAGGGGAAGCAAAAGTGGATGGGAACCTGGGAGGCAGTGACCATGAGATGGTCGAGTTCAGGATTCTGACACAAGGAAGAAAGGAGAGCAGCAGAATACAGACCTTGGACTTCAGAAAAGCAGACTTTGACTCCCTCAGGGAACTGATGGGCAGGATCCCCTGGGAGAATAACATGAGGGGGAAAGGAGTCCAGGAGAGATGGCTGTATTTTAAAGAATCCTGATTGAGGTTGCAGGAAAAAAACATCCCAATATGTAGAAAGAATAGTAAATATGGCAGGCGACCAGCTTGACTTAACAGTGAAATCCTTGCTGATCTTAAACACAAAAAAGAAGCTGGATGAATGGACTATAAGGTGGATAGAAAGCTGGCTAAATCGTCGGGCTCAAAGGGTAGTGATCAATGGCTCCATGTCTAGTTGGCAGCCGGTATCAAGCGGAGTGTCCCAAGGGTCGGTCCTGGGGCCAGTTTTGTTACAGTATCTTCATTAATGATCTGGAGGATGGCATGGACTGCACCCTCAGCAAGTTTGCATAAGACATTAAACTGGGAGGAGTGGTAGACACGCTGGAGGGTAGAGATAGGATACAGAGGGACCTAGACAAATTAGAGGATTGGGCCAAAAGAAATCTGATGCGGTTCAACAAGGACAAGTGCAGAGTCCTGCACTGAGGACGGAAGAATCCCTTGCACTGCTACAGACTAGGGACCGAATGGCTAGGCAGCAGTGCTGCAGAAAAGGACATAGGGATTACAGTGGATGAGACGCTGGATATGAGTCAACAGTGTGCCCTTGTTGCCAAAAAAGCTAACAGCATGTTGGTCTGTATAAGTAGGGGCATTGTCAGCAGATGGAGGGACGTGATCATTCCCCTCTATTCTGCATTGGTGAGGCCTCATCTGGGGTACTGTGTCCTGTTTTGGGCCCCACACTACAAGAACGATGTGGAAAAATTGGAAAGAGTCCAGCGGAGGGCAACAAAAATGATTAGGTAGCTGGAGCATATGACTTATGAGGAGAGGCTGAGGGAACTGGGATTGTTTAGTCTGCAGAAGAGAAGAATGAGGAGGGATTTGATAACTGCTTTCAACTACCTGAAAGGGGGTTCCAAAGAGGATGGATCTAGACTGTTCTCAGTGGTACCAGATGACAGAACAAGGAGTAATGGTCTCAAGTTGCAGTTGGAGAGGTTTAGGTTGGATATTAGGAAAAACTTTTTCACTAGGAGGGTGGTGAAGCACTGCAATGGGTTACCTTGGGAGGTGGTGGAATCTCCTTCCTTAGAGGTTTTTAAGGTCAGGCTTGACAAAGCCCTGGCTGGGATGATTTAGTTGGGGATTGGTCCTGCTTTGAGCAGGGGGTTGGACTAGATGACCTCCTGAGGTCTCTTCCAACTCTGATATGCTATAATTCTATGACTGTGTATAGGAATGTGAGGCTTTTCTGCTTAGTCACCCCAGTGACTTGTGGTATAATGCTGTATCATGGAGCTGTTTCTACTGCCTCATACCAGCAGGGCCCTATTAGTTTCATCTTAATATAAGGCTATGAGAGGAACTGGAGCCTCTTTCTGAGGCAGAAAACAAGTAGAAGAAACCTGCAGAGACCTTCATTTAAAATCATGAAAAAGCTTAAGCCACGGTTTCTATTTCATTGTTATGTATGTTAACAACAATGGCAAACGCCAGGAAGGAAGGTGGGTGGGTGCGCATACCACATCTTGCTAAAGGATGGGAACGCCATATACTGGCATATATCTGCACCACATTCTGCACTAACTGCCAGATTACCTTTTGGGTGCCCTTCAAGGTGCTGCTAATAATCCACAAAGCCCTAAATAGCCTAGAACGCAGCTAGCTATCTGCTGCTCCCTCTCTGCCCTGCCATGTTATATGCATTAGCTGGGAGAGGCTTGAGGAAGCAGGCTGGCCAGGCTTGAGTTGACTGGTTCTCACGTTATTAGTTTACTCTTGCTATATCCAAGTTCAAGCTTGGCCCCATTCCCATTGTGATGGTGCAGTCTATATGGTTTTATAAAAATATGATAATAAGTGAATATAATGTAACTGGGATATGCTTCGTGCAAAAGGTCTCTTGTAAGGTATCATTACAAAGCTTATAATCTACTGAGTGGTTTCAGAGTAGCAGCCGTGTTAGTCTGTATCCACAAAAAGAACAGGAGTACTTGTGGCACCTTAGAGACTAACAAATTTATTAGAGCATAAGTTTTCGTGGGCTACAGCCCACTTCTTCAGATGCATAGAATGGAACATATATTGAGGAGATATATATACACATACAGAGAGCATGAAAAGTTGTTAGTTGTCTGACCAACTCTGAGAGGCCAATTAAGTAAGAGAAAAAACTTTTGAAGTGATAATCAAGATAGCCCAGTACAGACAGTTTGATAAGAAGTGTGAGAATACTTACATGGGGAGATAGATTCAATGTTTGTCATGGCTCAGCCATTCCCAGTCTCTATTCAAGCCTAAGTTGATTGTATCCAGTTTGCATATAAATTCAAGTTCAGCAGTTTCTTGTTGGAGTCTGTTTTTGAAGCTTTTCTGTTGCAAAATTGCCACCCTCAGATTTGTTATTGAGTGACCAGACAGGTTAAAGTGTTCTCCTACTGGTTTTTGAATGTTATGATTCCTGATGTCAGATTTGTGTCCATTTATTCTTTTGCGTAGAGACTGTCCAGTTTGGCCAATGTACATGGCAGAGGGGCATTGCTGGCACATGATGGCATATACCACATTTGTGGATGTGAAGATGAACGAGTCCCTGATGGCATGGCTGATGTGATTAGGTCCTATGATGATGTCACTTGAATAGATATGTGGACAGAGTTGGCATAGGGCTTTGTTGCAAGGATAGGTTCCTGGGTCAGTGTTTTTGTTCAGTGGTGTGTGGTTGCTGGTGAGTATTTGCTTCAGGTTGGGGGGTTGTCTGTAAGGGAGGACAGGTCTGTCTCCCAAGATCTGTGAGAGTGAGGGATCATCTTTCAGGATAGGTTGTAGATCTTTGATGATGCGCTGGAGAGGTTTTAGTTGGGGGATGAAGGTGACAGCTAGTGGTGTTCTATTATTTTCTTTGTTGGGCCTATCTTGTAGGAAGTGACTTCTGGGTATTCGTCTGGTTCTGTCAATCTGTTTTTTCACTTCAGCAGGTGGGTATTGTAGTTTTAAGAATGCTTGATAGAGATCTTGTAGGTGCTTGTCTCTATCTGAGGGATTGGAGCAAATGCGGTTATATCTTAGAGCTTGGCTGTAGACAAGTGTGGTGTGTCCTGGATGGAAGCTGGAGGCATGTAGGTAAGTATAGCGGTCAGTAGGTTTCTGGTATGGGGTGGTATTTATGTGACCATCGCTTATTAGCACAGTAGTGTCCAGGAAATGGACCGCTTGTGTGGATTGATCTATGCTGAGGTTGATGGTGGTGTTGCCAGCCCAAAAGGGCCCGAGGAGGCAGCAGCGGGGTTCGTTGCCCGGTGTGTTCCGCACTAATAGACACACCAGGTGTGGAGAAG
>NW_020664477.1:483971-571353 GCF_002925995.2 Terrapene triunguis | reverse complement strand
GATGGAGTCACTGTGGTTCACTTAGACCCAGAGCAAAGGAGTTTCATTGGCACTTATGGCCTTCCACTCCCCCGAGTTACCTGGTATCTATGCCTAGTGACACCAACAGTGGGATGGAAATTATTGAAATCATGGTGGAATTCCTCAAGGGCTTCTTTTCCATGGGTCCAGATGATGAAGATGTCATCAATGTAGCGGAGCAAGTAGAGTAGGGGCGTTAGCGGACGAGAGCTAAGGAAGCTTTGTTCTAAGTCAGCCATAAAAATGTTGGCATACTGTGGGGCTATGCAGGGACCCATAGCAGTGCCGCTGACTTGAAGGTATATATTGTCCCCAAATGTGAAATAGTTGTGGGTGAGGACAAAGTCACAAAGTTCAGCCACCAGGTTAGCTGTGACATTATCAGGGATACTGTTCCTGATAGCTTGTAGTCCATCTTTGTGTGGAATATTGGTGTAGAGGCCTTTTACATCCATAGTGGCCAGGATGGTGTTTTCTGGAAGATCACTGATGGATTGTAGTTTCCTCAGGAAGTCAGTGGTGTCTCGAAGATAGTTGGGAGTGTTGGTAGTGTAGGGCCTGAGGAGAGAGTCCACATAATCAGACAAGCCTGATGTTATGGTGCCAATGCCTGAGATGACGGGGCATCCAGGATTTCCAGGTTTATGGATCTTGGGTAGCAAATAGAATACCCCTGGTCGGGGTTCTAGGCATATGTCTGTACAGATTTGTTCCTGTGCTTTGTCAGGGAGTTTTTTTAGCAGATGGTGTAGTTTCTTTAGGTAATCCTCAGTGGGATCAGAGGATAATGGCCTGTAGAATGTGGTGTTAGAGAGCTGTCTAGCAGCCTCTTGGTCATATTCCAATTTATTCATGATGACGACAGCACCTCCTTTGTCAGCCTTTTTGATTATGATGTCAGAGTTGTTCCTGAGGCTGTAGATGGAGTTGTGTTCAGCATGGCTGAGGTTATGGGGCAAGTGATGTTGCTTTTACACAATTTCAAATTTACAAAATCTACTGAGTGTGATCATCCTATTTGTATAAATGTACCACTCTTGTATCTAAAACTAGAAATATGAAATATAACTCTGAGGGCCTATTGTAATTATGCAAAGTGTGGGACATTAATGGTGGTTTGGAATCTTGATGACTCCCATTAACCAGGACCATTGTCTGCAGATGGCTGTGTTTTACCTGTAAGTCTTCCTGTATATGTGTGTGCTGGCAAGTGGGTAATGAAATCTTGCAGTGACATGTGATCAATGTCACCTGAACTGGAATCCATCCTTAACCTGGTGCTTTTCCAGTGAGGGCGGGGGGGAACCCAGAGGGACAAAGGGTTCCCGCCTTATGCAAAAGATATATAAAGGGGTGGAAGAGAACAAGGAGAGAGAGGAGCCATCATGAAGAATCCCCTAGCTATCACCTGAGCTGGAACAAGAGCTGTACCAGGGGAAAGAATTGTGCCCAGGACTGGAAGGTGTCCAGTCTGAGAAAAAACTTACTGAAGCATCTCTGAGGGTGAGATTATCTGTATTCAGTTTGATTAGACATAGATTTGAGCATTTTATTTTATTTTGCTTGGTGACTTACTTTGTTCTGTCTGTTACTACTTGGAACCACTTAAATTCTACTTTCTGTATTTAATAAAATCACTTTTTACTTATTAATTAACTCAGAGTATGTATTAATACCTGGGGGAGCAAACAACTGTGCATATCTCTCTATCAGTGTTATAGAGGGCGAACAATTTATGAGTTTACCCTGTATAAGCTTTATACAGGGTAAAACGGATTTATTTGGGTTTAGACCCCATTGGGAGTTGGGCATCTGAGTGCTAAGGACAAGCACACTTCTGTGAGCTGTTTTCAGGTAAACCTGTAGCTTTGGGGCAAGTAATTCAGACCCTGGGTCTGTGTTGGAGCAGACAGGAGTGTCTGGCTCAGCAAGACAGAGTGCTGGAGTCCTGAGCTGGCAGGGAAAACAGGAATAGAAGTAGTCTTGGCACATCGGTTGGCAGCTCCCAAGGGGGTTTCTGTGATCCAACCCGTCAGACCCATTATCTGGGCTCTTGCTGTAATCAGGTACCCCTAGCATTCAACCTCCAGGTTAGGCTTATCTCATCTTAGTCCATTCAAGCTGTATAGCTGTGAGCAGGTGGTGGGGTACATGCTCCCTGTACTTAGCTTATGTTCCAGACAGAAACATTCCTATGTAAAATGCATCCAGATCCCATGGTGATGGGAACCTTTTAATACTTCCTCAGTATTAAATGGCAATACAGAATGCCCTTCTTGCTTCTATGTGCACTGGACTGTATGTGCCAGCTTTTTAGGGTCTGTCCCTGTCTATTTTAAGTATTTAAATAGTTTTTATCCCCATAGAACTAACACCAAGGGGATGCAAATAGCTGCATGCCCTGACCTGATAAATAGCCTCTGGAACAGCCTCTTGCTGGCTCTGCTTTGTCTCCACCGACCCACCCAAGGCACAGGGCAGTCCAGAGTGTGCCAGAGGCAGGTTTGGGGGTGGTCTGGAGCAGTCAGGAGGCAGGGCCAGTGACTGGTTCTACATCCAGTGCTTCCTTGCCATTGCAAGGCTCATAGGGATATAGCAGCTGCTGGAGGGGGGGCCAAATTAGATCAGCCCTCAAACTGCAACAATGTGCTCTAGGGACTGCAGCTCATGGGGAGGCATAGACCCTCCCCTCTCAGCCCCTGTGCCAGGCTCTGCACTAGCCAAGGGATTAATTCTACCCTAGACTGTAAACCCTATCTGATTGTCTCTTCTATCTGCTTCTGTTATGTCTCCTTCTACTGTACTTCCCTCCATCACACCACTGTGTTGTAATGGCTTTTCACTCTGTGCCAGCCTCCCTCTAACACCCATAGTAATATCAGTTCTCATTGCTGCTTGGCAGGTGGCATCTTTTCACGTGTTCTAATCCCATGACTCCAATGTGGTCACAACTGAGACACTCATTAGTTGCTGAAGAAGCTTTTAAGGAGGCCATGTTCTATTTTTTCACATTCAGGTGTTGTTTACTGCACAGTCGCACATTGCCTACAGAACATTTTCCATTCATTTAATATATTTGCTGCTGATCCTCAGGTCCAGAGGCTGCACTGCTGCATTCTATTAATAGTCCAATTAAAAAAATGAATTTGCCACCTAGATAGCACCTTTGTTCTGTGCTTCTCAATACCTCAGACAATCCTGTGAGCAAGGGTTTGTGAGCAAGCATCATTATCCTCTGAATGTCAAAACTGGCCCCTAATTTTAGGTGTCATGATTTTGGGGTGCAAAAATGTAAACAGTGAGGCCCTGACTTTCAGAAGCTCTTATTGACTTGTACAGGAGCTGTTGCTTCTCTGGAACTCAGGCTTTAAGTTGGGCACCCAAAAGTTCTTTACACTAGAGAATGGAACTGTTGCAATTGAACCAGAAACACTGCAGGGATGTGAGTTCTAATGGTGCTGTTCTGCCTCAGCCATGTCCACACTAGCACTTGACTGCATCTTGTGTTTGCTCTGCCCTCTGACTACAGGTCCTAACACAGCTTCCTGCAACAAGCATTTATGGGATATTTCTGAAGGCTTTCAAGGAGGCCAGAGAGATTGTGGGAGAAGAGGTCAAACTCTCTCACAATTCTATGGTGCACTCTAATAGGATCCTAGGAACAAGCACCATGCCCAGTTCTATTTTCAAAATGGAGGTCAGGATGAATGCTCAGCTGTCATGCAGGAAGAAAGGATAGTCTAGAGCTTTAAAAAAGGAGAGAGATGGTGGAAGGTATTCCAATAGTATCTGCAGAAGCCAGAGCCTGAGACCAGCAGATAAAGGATTTATTGATGTAAGGGTCATTCCCCTTCATGGACTGACTGATTCTGATTCAGGATTAGTGTCACGAGGTGGAGCAACACTTTTGGGTCCAAAACATGACCACAGAGTGTTGGAGGTCAAGTTGATCTTAAAATCTGAGATCACCAGTAGTAGCTGCATCACTTTAGAATGGGGATGGAACCTCGTCTGTACCTTTTTGGTGAGCTTGCCCTGGCATTGCAACACCAGACCATGAGGCTGAGAGAATTGATCAGCGTGGAAAAATCTTGAGTGTCCACAGGTCTGCCTCTCCCCAGCCGGTAGCATGCTTCCTGCTTCCTCTGAGATATGCTTGCTATGAATGGAGATCAATACGGAAGATGCTAATGAAGGCAAAATAGCACACATATGAGCTCCACAGTTTGTTCATCACTATTTATGCAAGTAAGTGGTTTCCACCAAACTTGAGTGCAGATGGCAGATCAGACCTAGGCAGTGACTATGCCCTGGGGGGTGGTCCTGAAATGACTATTTACACTGTTGGGGCACTTAAGCCAGTGCTTTCTAGCCACACCAGTCCTACACCAATGAAAGATGGAATGTTGGAGGTTCAAGTGGTACTTAGTCTTATTCAAAGTCTAATCTAAACATTGGTATGATCACCCGGTCCCCATTGGAAGCATTCATGTGTGAGGACACATGGCATGTTACCAATATGCCAAATGTGGTAAGCATGACCAATTTCTCTAACGCAGACAAGACCCAAATGTGTCAAACTGGACACCAAAGTCTGAACTACCCAAAATTAGAGAGAACTTTTGAAAATTTAAATATAGATAATTTACTCAAGGGCATATAAGAAGGGTGTGGTAGAGTCAGTCCTAGAACCCAAATGTCCTAATGTCCAGTCCCGTGTCTTGCCACAGTACCAAGTACTGTAGAGCCAGCAGCATTAGCACAGCTTGCTGACAGGGTTACCTGGAACATTCAGCAATAGTGAAGTTAATAAATTGCTTCAGTAAGCAGATTTTTTTCCATAACCCTGCTTTGTTAAATATCTATTTCTGCTGCAGCACTTTATACTGTTTATAATATTGCTATAGTAACAGGATGCCTCTGTTACTTAGTCTCCCTACAATATTTTTGTTCCTGCAGATCTGTGCATTTTTAGGCTAATTTTTGGTGATTATTTTTCTGATAGCTAGAATTAAAGAGAGAGAGAGAGAGAGAGAGAGGAAAATCAAAGCCTCCTACTGATAAAGGGTCTTATCTCATCATGGATATTCCCAAATAGTTTTTGTGCATCTCAGATTCTGAAACCTTAACTTCAAGTTCCACAATGAGACTGGATCTCATCTCTGATGCTACTACTTCAGGGAAGGGAGATAGGGAGGCCCATCCTTCAGACAAAGTGATAAGTAGAGGCGCCTTTGGCAACCATCCATGTGGAGGATTAGGTGCCATACACAAAGTCTGTTTAAACTAGGCAAAGACACCAGTCTGTGACACACCTGACACCCCCGTCCCCAGTACTAAGCTGTGGTGTGTTTCCTTCTGACCTGACAAACTAAACAGGGTTAGGCTAGGTGAGTAGTTGAATGGAGCACCTCAAGAGAGCCATGACTGCCAAGGGTCACACAGCTTACAGGGCATTCATGCACCTAGCAGCCCTCTCGCACCTGCCTGCCTCCCCACTGGGATCGTCCATGTCCATCAGAACAGTAGGCAGGCCCCAGGGATGCCTCTGACGTTCACCTTCCCCACTGCCAGCAGCAAAGCAAGGGGAACGCTGAGGCAGTAGAACCAACAGCAGCAGTGATAGAAGGTGAGGAGAGAGCACTAGCCTCAGCTGTCCTAGAAACCCTCCAGTCCTGCTGCTCTACCCAGCCAGCTCCCACCCAGCAGCACTCCCCCACCAACCCCTATGTGACAGGTTCCCCCATCACAACTATTCCCAACCCCAGCTGGTCACAGAGAACCACCCCACTTAGCTGCTGTAAACACACAGCACAAACCACTATTCCCCTCACACACAAACACATAGCTGCCCCAGGAACTCCCTCCAGGCACTGCACTACCAACCCTACCCACCCAACAGTCCAAGACCCCTATTTCACCATTAGCTCCCTGTGATAAATGGAATGGGGGGGGGTAGCTCCCTTTTATGGACACCCAGTAGCTATAAAATCCCTCTTAGTAGCTGTTCTCTAATTGCTCTACCTGTAAAGGGTTAAAAAGTCTCACTGCTATGCACAGGTAAAAGGAAGTGAGTGGGCACCTGGCCAAAAGAGCCAATGGGAAGGCTAGAACTTTTTTAAATTGAAAAAGACTCCCCTTTTGTCTGTCTGTGGTTGTTCTCCCAGGGAGAGGGGACAGGGGCATCAGCTATGCTGTGAGAAGCTTGGGCCAGGTATGAAAAAAATCATCAGTATCATACCTAGAACCTACTCATTTAAAACCCCAGATATGTAACAGGTTTCAGAGTGGTACCCGTGTTAGTCTGTATCTGCAAAAACAACGAGGAGTCCTTGTGGCACCTTAGAGACTAACAAATTTATTTGGGCATAAGCTTTTGTGGGTTAAAACCCACTTCATCAGATGCATGGAGTGAAAAATACAGTAAGCAGTATCTATATTACAGCACATGAAAAGATGGGAGTTGCCTTGCCAAGTGGAGTGTCATTGAATTTGGCCTCATTAGCACTGACCCCCCACTTGATAAGGCAACTCTCATCTTTTCATATACTGTAATATATATACTGCTTACTGTATTTTTCACTCCATGTATCTGATGAAGTGGGTTTTAGCCCACGAAAGTTCGTGCCCAAATAAATTTGTTAGTATCTAGGGTGCCACAAGGACTCCTCATTGTTTTTTCCCAGATATGTAAGTAGATCAGGAAATGTCTAGGAAGACGCAATTAGGTTTATCTCTTTTATTTCATTATGGCTTGTGGATTCCTCTGTGCTAGCCCCAGGTGCTTTTGTTTTGCTTGTAACCTTTAAGCTGGCCCTCAAGAAAGCTATTCTTGGTGCTTAATCCTTGTAGTTGCTCTATTAAAATCTAGCACTACCCTGAGTTCCCAGATGTATTTTCTTTCTCTTTTTTTATTAATAAAATCTACCTTTTTAGAACATAATTGGATTTTTGTGTCTTAAGAGGTTTGTGCATGTTGTTTAATTAGCAGGAAAGGGCAAGAGGTGAGGACTCCTGTCTCATACGGAGAAAGCAGGACGATCAGCGAGTTATCTTAAGTGCCTATATACAAATGCAAGAAGCCTGGGAAACAAGCAGAGAAAACTGGAAGTCCTGGCACAGTCAAGGAACTATGATGTGATTCGAATAACAGAGACTTGGTGGGATAACTCACATGACTGGAGTACTGTCATGGATGGATATAAACTGTTCAGGAAGGACAGGCAGGGCCGAAAAGGTGGGGGAGTTGCATTGTATGTAAGAGAGGAGTATGACTGCTCAGAGCTCCGGTATGAAACTGCAGAAAAACCTGAGAGTCTCTGGATTAAGTTTAGAAGTGTGAGCAACAAGGGTGATGTTGTGGTGGGAGTCTGCTATAGACCACCAGACCAGGGGGATGAGGTGGACGAGGCTTTCTTCCGGCAACTAGCAGAAGTTACTAGATCGCAGGCCCTGGTTCTCATGGGAGACTTTAATCACCCTGATATCTGCTGGGAGAGCAATACAGCGGTGCACAGACAATCCAGGAAGTTTTTGGAAAGTGTAGGGGACAATTTCTTAGTGCAAGTGCTGTAGGAACCAACTAGGGGCAGAGCTCTTCTAGACGTGCTGCTCACCGGGAAGAATTAGTAGGGGAAGCAAAAGTGGATGGGAACCTGAGCGACAGTTACCATGAGATGGTCGAGTTCAGGATCCTGACAAAAGGAAGAAAGGAGAGCAGCAGAATACGGCCCCTGGACTTCAGAAAAGCAGACTTAGACTCCCTTAGGGAACTGATGGGCAGGATCCCCTGGGAGGCTAATATGAGGGGGAAAGGAGTCCAGGAGAGCTGGCTGTATTTTAAAGAAACCTTATTGAGGTTGCAGGAAAAAATCATCCTGATGTGTAGAAAGAATAGTAAATATGGCAGGCGACCAGCTTGACTTAACAGTGAAATCCTTGCTGATCTTAAACACAAAAAAGAAGCTTACAAGAAGTGGAAGATTGGACAAATGACCATGGAGGAGTAGAAAAATATTGCTAGCGTATGCAGGGGTATAATCAGGAAGGCCAAGGTCCAATTGGAGTTGCAAGGGATGTGAAGGCTAACAAGAAGGGTTTCTACAGGTATGTTAGCAACAAGAAGAAGGTCAGGGAAAGTGTGGGACCCTTACTGAATGGGGGAGGCAACATAGTGACAGTTGATGTGGAAAAAACTGAAGTACTCAATGCTTTTTTTGCCTCGGTATTCATAGACCAGGTCAGCTCTGGGCAACACAGTATGGGAAGGAGGTGAGCAGCCCTGCTGCACTGGGCAACACAGTATGGGAAGGAGGTGAGCAGCCCTCAGTGGTGAAACAACAAGTTAAGGACTATTTAGAAAAGCTGGACATGCACAAGTCCATGGGTCCAGATCTAACGCATCCAAGCATGCTGAGGGAGTTGGCTGATGTGATTACAGAGCCATTGGCCATTATCTTTGAAAACTTGTGGTGATCGGGGGAGGTCCCAGACTATTGAAAAAAGGCAAATATAGTGCCCATCTTTAAAAAAGGGAAGAAAGAGAACCCGGGGAATTACAGACCGGTCAGCCTCACTTCAGTCCCCGGCAAAATCATGGAGCAGGTCCTCAAGGAATCCATTTTGAAGCATTTGGAGGAGAGGAAGGTGATCAGGAACAGTCAGCATGGATTCACCAAGCGCAAGTCATGCCTGACCAACCTGATTGCCTTCTATGATGAGATGACTGGCTCTCTGAATATGGGGAAAGCAGTGGATGTGATATATCTTGACTTTAGCAAAGCTTTTGATACAGTCTCCCACAGTATTCTTGCCAGCAGGTTAAAGAAGTATGGATTGGATGAATGGACTATAAGGTGGATAGAAAGCTGGCTAGATTGTCAGGCTCAATGGGTAGTGATCAATGGCTCGCTGTCTACTTGGCAGCTGGTATCAAGTGGAGTGGCCCAGGGGTCAGTCCTTGGGCCGGTTTTGTTCAACATCTTTATTAATGATCTGGATGATGGGATGAATTGCACCCTCAGCAAGTTCGCAGGTGACACTAAGCTGGGAGAGGAGGTAGATATGCTGGAGTGTAGGGATAGGGTCCAGAGTGACCTAGACAAATTGGAGGATTGGGCCAAAAGAAATCTGATGAGGTTCAACGAGGACAAGTGCAGAGTCCTTCACTTAGGAAGAAAGAATCCCATGAACCGCTACAGGCTGGGGACTGACTGGCTAAGCAGCAGTTCTGCAGAAAAGGATCTAGGGATTACAGTGGATGAGAAGCTGGACATGAGTCAGCAGTGTGCAGGGAAGTGATTATTCCCCTCTATTCGACATTGGTGAGGCCACATTTGGAGGATTGTATCCAGTTTTGGTCCCTCCACTACAGAAGGGATGTGGACAAATTGGAGAGAGTCCAGCGGAGGGCAACAAAAATGACTAGGGGGCTGGGGCACATGACTTACAAGGAGAGGCTGAGGGAACTGGGGTTATTTAGTCTGCAGAAGAGAAGAGTGAGGGGGGATTTGATAGCAGCCTTCACTACCTGAAAGGGGGTTCCAAAGAGGATGGAGCTCACTGTTCTCAGTGGTGGCAGATGACAGAACAAGAAGCAATGGTCTCAAGTTGCAGTTTGGGAGGTCTAGGTTGGATATTAATAAATACTATTTCACTAAGAGGGTGGTGAAGCATTGGACTGGGTTATCTAGGGAGGTGGTGGAATCTCCATCCTTAGAGGTGTTTAAGGTTCAGCTTGACAAAACCCTGGCTGGGATGATTTAATTGGTGTTGGTCCTGCTTTGAGCAGGGAATTGGACTAGATGACCTCCTGAGGTCTCTTCCAACCCTAATATTCTATGATTCTGTGATTTTATATAGCCAATGCATTTTCATGCTTCAAGAAAGTGTACTTTGATTATGCTGAAGAACGTTTGACTTTGCAGTGCTTTTATGTACTGTGCTTACAAAACTACAGCCCTTTCCATAGCAACCATCTTTCTCTCTTGTGATGCAGGCATGCTGACAGTACATTGCTATAGGTCTATTGTTCTATCCAAAGGACCATGCAGATGCAGTAATGTGGTCCTTGGAGATACGGTGATTGATTCCACATGTGAGCAAATTAAAAGTGTTCCCTCACAGGTGTGCTTCCCAAGTTTCTTTAATCACATTCAGACTATCACCTCCCAGAGGAATTTATTATGATTCATTTTCACAGTAGTCATTTTATAATAGTAAAATAATAATAATAATAAATTCTAGGCTTGCTTTCTGGCAACACAACGTGAGTTTTTCTTGTTGGAGATTCAGGTTCAGAGAAGGACATGGAAGCCAGGGTTGTGACAGCAGCAGCTGAGAAATTTTTATAGTTTTAGTTAAAACTTCAGAACTTTTTATAAGATTTATTTCCCATGAACAAAATTATTTAAAATAAAATTCAAACGTTTTACCTCTGGGAATACAACAGAGTTCATGGCAAGGAAAATTTGAGTGCAAATGCCAATCATGCCCTGGCAGCACAAGGTCTATTGGGCCATCTGTTCATAAATGACATGATGTCAGAGATACCCCCAACTGCCACTGAAGTTAGTGGACGAGGTGGGTGCTCAGCATCTAAAATGATCAGGCCTAAAGTACACCCAAACATCAGGGGAAGTCTGCAGGATACATTGGGCCCTTTAAAATTGATGGAAGATTTGCCATTGACTTCAATGGGATTAGGGTCTGTCCCAATATTCCCCATGGCCAGAAGCCGGGAGAAGCATGCCCAATACACCATTTCCATTGGACAGAGGCATGCAGGCATGCTTGCGTGTCTGAGCTGCAGAAATGGGGGTGTAGGCCAGCAGACAGAGGTGTGGTGCTCCCACCTAGTAAGACTCCCACCCTGAGGAACTGTAGGAGAAAAGGACATGCAGAGACTGCAAGATAAATCACCCTTCAACCCTTTTCCTGAGATGTCCCACTCCACTAGCCTCAGGAGGAAAATGTGGGAGCATAGGCAAAAGGAATAGGACATAGTAAACATAGTGTCACTGTGCCATGGCCCTGGTGTAGTATTCCCATCACCTTCTCTGTACAGGGTGGTCTGGCCGCCATTTCATTTAAATCAGCCTATTAGGTATTGCCGTCAGCCATAAGCACCAACTTCCTCTGTTCCCCGGGGCTGCTCAACCTCCGCTCCACCCCAGGCCCCACCCCAACTCCACCCCTTCTCCCGAACCTCCACCATACCCCACCTCTTCCTGCCCCCGCTCCTCCCCCCCCCAGTGCCTCCTGCACACCACTGAGCAGCTGATCCATGGCACGCACGCAGAGGGAGCAGGAGGAGTTTATCGGCAGGGCTGCCAATGGGTGGGAAGTGCTGGGGGGAATGGAGAAGAGCTAATCCACAGGGTTGCTGGTGGGTGCTGAGCACCCACTATTTTTTTCCCGCAGAATCAGCTCCTATGCCATCAGCAGAGGTCAGGATGGTCCCAGTAAGAACCACAGCTGATGGCACTATCTAATAGGTAGTACCTTTGACATGACACTATCTCCCAGCTAAACAGGCATTGTGGGTGATTGCCATCCATCACAGTCCAGTGTCAATCCTGTGCCTTTCTGTGCAGCCACTGGGCCCTTTGCTTTAGTAATATGGGGAGTTTCCTTGTCAGTGCTGTTCTCTGGCAAACCTGAAAATGAATCATTCAAAGTATGAAATTCCAAACTGCTCTCTCCCACGCACAGCTGCAGACTGAGCCAAGTAACTTAGCTGTTATTGAAGCAAACTGTAATCTCTTTTTTTCTGTTTGTAAAATGCAAAATTACATGCCCATACAGAGAAAGTTTCTTTCTTTGTTAAGAAGAACAACAGAAAACTTATCGCCACAAGTATGGTAATAATATACCTAGACCAATAGGTAGTTCTTATGTCTAAGAGTTCCTTCAATCAGAGTGGTAATGATCTTACTCATACTGTTCTCTGCTTACTGCCAATGGGAACCTCCATAATCAATGGTCAGGTGTGTGCATATGTTTCTTGGGGGGAAGTTACATGGTGCCTCCATCTCCCCTGAAATCTCCCCTGAATGGATGAGACTCAATAAACTATTGAAAACAATGCTCTATGGAGTCAGTAAAGTAGCCAGGAACTATCCTGCAGAATTTTCCAGTACTTCTACCTATAGGAGTTCAGCAGACTAGTGGAGGGAAAATGTGCATGATAGTTGGAAAAAATAAAAGGGTATGCAATGTCTCCTGGAGGCCTGAGCAGTGCAAAGGGAGAACAGCCACTGTGGCATTTTGTTAGAAGGCGCAGCACACGTTCCACCCTGACTGGTGGGTGATAAGGAAAGGACATAGTGCCCTGGATTTTTTCAAGGGAGTAAGTTTGGGAGGTTCTTTGCACCCATTCTCCCTTGGGCACTCACAAAAAACTGAGCAGAGCCTGGGCACTGATGTGTAAATCATTACAAATGCAGTAGAAGGCATATACATTCCTCACCAAAACAACTAACACTTGGACAATCTGTATTTTTTAATTCTATTCCTTTTTCTGTATATACTAATTTAATTCCCTCTGGATAGGAAACATTCTGCATTTTTTGCTTTCTACCTTTTAACATCATCTGAAAGGAATAAAAAAGTGAATAAGCACAAACAAGTGACCAGGCTGAGACAGCACAGTGCAGCTGAGGTGGGGAGTGGTGGTTTCTGTTGTGCTGTATGAGATATCCAAATTCTATTTCTGTACCCTATCTCTCCTTCCTGGAGCTGGCAGGAACTAGGAGATTTGTGTAAGCAATATGCTTCTTATCAGATGTAACAATGAGCAGTGGTCACATATCAATGACTCCTACAAGAGCCTGGCAGAAAATTCTCACTTACCAGCAAAACCAGCCATCTCATTCTTCTTGTAATTATTTACTTTGTAAAGTGTATTCACCTTAATATTTTTTCTGGCTTCCACAGCCTAAAATTTGTCAGTTTGCTACCCAGAAAAGGACGAATTTCATCTTGAGGCAAATTCTAATTTCATCTTGGGGTTGCATTCGCAGAGGCAAACCATCTCCAGGTAATGAACACACTATTTAAAAAAAAACCAATGTTGGCAGTGGACATGGAAAAGCCCGGATGGAGTCACACTGAATCAGATTGATTATGTATTGATGGATACCAGAAGAATCTTCAGTAATGTAGAGATAATAGGAGAACAAATCATTTGCACAGGCTCAGACCATCATATGTTGCGCTCAAAACTATGCGTTGATAATGCCTATGAAGATCGAGTCAAGAGAAGCCAGAAACCGAAGCGAAAATGGCACTTCAATGAAGAGGCATTTGCACAGGAAGTGAATGAAATGGACCTCTAGTATAAGGTCAACAAGAACATCGATGAGGACTAGAAGAATTTGTATCACAGATAATCTCAGCAGCTAAGAAGGCAAGGCTTTGAAAATGCTGGGACACAAGCAGAGGATCAGCGGGGAAACTGAGAATCTGATGGCAAGGAGGGCGTGCATGAAATTAGAAGGAAAAATGAAACTAGAATTCAAGATAATAGGTCATTTTATTTCTTGCCCAGATTGAAATTTGAGCACTTCCACATTCTCAGCAAAACTCTGTTGATCAGTGAAGAGCTGCAAAAGTTTTCTGCCTCTCACGTAGAATGCAAATTATTTCAAACATTTTAGGGGTTGTGGGAGGGGTTGATTTATAACCCAATTAATTAAATGGAAAGACTCCCATTGACTTCAATGGCTTTGCATCAGGCATTATATTTGCAAGTGGAACTACCCCCATTTAAGGATCCAGTGCTAAGAGGTGCTGAACATCTCTACAAGGTACTTAGTGCCCTCAACTCCCACCAATATCAAACATGGCCACTTTTCAAGAACAGAGAAGACTTTAAAAGTTTTGTTGCGAGGGCTCTGAAGTGAGCTGTACCCAATTCTCCATGGCCAAAAGTTGGTGGTCTACAGTGTGAGTGCTGATCAGAAGAGATGGTTTAAAGGAGGGGAAATATTTGTGGAACTTTGCAAGATTCAGGAGTGCATCACTCATAGAGATGATCCTTTCTAAAGAGGATTTATCCTCACACGCTTGATTCAGGCTTGACAAAGCCCTGGCTGGGATGATTTAATTGGGATTAGGTCCTGCTTTGAGCAGGGAGTTGGACTAGATGACCTCCTGAGGTCCCTTCCAACCCTGATATTCTATGATTCTATGATATCAAATTGTATATGGGGCTAATTTGGGAGAAGTAGGATGAAACCTCCTTAAAAATAAAGTCATATTTTATGCTTAATGTATATCATTCCAACATAAATCTGGCATTTTAAATGCTTTATTATTCTCCAGTAGAACAGCATTAATTTAATGTTTAAACATCATATATCCACCCAGCATTCTCATGTTTCTTATTTTATGAGCCATAGTGGGGCATAGATATGCTTTCTCTGAGTGTTCTGAGAAATGTCCGGACATAAAAACACTGCTTTTGTTGGTGGTAGTGGTGGTGTTACATTTTTAAAAAATCATGATCAGTCACAGCAACAAAACCAACAAACCCTCCAGTGTTCCTTGAGCTATTATTGGAGAGGTTATTATTTTTAAGTGAAATCCCTGGGAGGGAGTGTATGCAAGCTCTCTCTTCAACACAGACCAGAAACATTACCACATTGCTCAATTAAATGCAATAGTACATTCAAAAAAAGGGAGATGCATTACAAAGCATAAAATATGCAGCTTGTTAGGTGTAATTACTAGAACCTCTGGAAAATATTTTTATCTTTTGATAGCCAAAAGGACAAAGCTCAGCGAAATGCTGCTACTTCCACTGCAAAATGTACAAAACTGACAGCTCCCAGCTGGAAGGTTACTGGCAAAAATAGCGCTGGTTTTTCTCCAAAGGAACAAACCGTAAAATACAACAGCAAGAGGAAAAAGGCATTGCTGGTATTTCCTGATACTCTTCCATTCCCTGTAAGGATAGTTAGCAGGAAAAGTCTCACTGGCAGACAGAGCTATGCTTACCTTGCTGGTTTCATTTCATAGCAGGTGCTTGTGTTTTCCTTTGGTTATACCTAAAGCTCCAGATTCACAAAAGCATAAGCATTCAAAGTTAAATTCAGCTGAAATTGCTAAGTTTGGACTAGTTTTAAACCCAAAGCATGACCACTATCCACCACCAGGCCTTTATTGTTCTCCCAATTACATTTGGCTGACTTCTGGATAAACTTGAAGGCCTGTATCCCCTCCCTCCAGTCATCATCGGCACTATAGTAATAGAAAAAAATAAATCATAATAACAACCTTCCCAAGTTGACTCACAAATACTCTTAATCACCAGATTCAACCAATGTTGTTTTGAAATGAGAGCGACTTCTGCAACTACATTCAGCTCACTAAGGAAAAGTGTATCAACCATTTGCTAGTGGACTTTTATGTGCACTTCCCATCACATGGATTTGGGTCAGAAATGAACCAGTACTGACTTGAAGGTGCCTTTTAGCCCCTGCTTTGGTGATGGAAACAAAAACAATGTGGACCAAAATCTCCTCTTCCAATACCATTGTGCGGGGGTAAGTGAAATAATCTTGCACTTTAGCTCTTGTCAGCCGAATGTGTAGTATATATTACTACTTTGTCAAGTTATTGTACCCTTAACAAGATCTCTAGTATGTTTTACAGCAAAACATTTTAATTCTGCATTTTTTTCTTTCAGCCATTGTTACTCAACACTGAATTCTCAAACACAATGCATTACATAGCCTAGGACAACTTTAGAAAAGTGTGGGGAGAGCATACATTCTCCAGAGTTTATGTAATTCTTGAGACAGTCTTCAAAGAAGTGTTAACTGAAGTTTTGTTGGTTGTCCTTCAAAAACTGAAGATGATATGTCACTTTAGCTGGCTGTTCATAAAAATAAAACGTACAGCAGAAAATAAAAATGTTTTTCCATTGAAAATATAACTTTACATGTTACGTTAAAATCATTTTACAAATTCACAGTTAAAAACAATCATGCTGCCATATACGTAAATCCACACAAATATTTCAGTTCAAGTGATTCAGAGGAACTAATGAATAAATAGTTCCATCACTGGTTTTAGAAGCTGGAGTACAATGGCCATTTCTCATATGGGAATTATGGACAGATGAGGAAGTCTCTGTTCTATAAATTTGGGCTTGCATTTCGCAGCAACCAAACTTGCTCAGTAAAATGAAGAAATCTCTGCGGAAGGTCTTTGTGAAAATTGCATACAAGAAAGGATTGGCACATGAATTGATAGGGTAGAACAAAACCAGGAGGATCTTGGATTTGGACACAGTGATGAGAGGAAGCTTGAGTGATGCCGATATTGCAAAAAAAGATATTGGTGCCATGCACAGAAAATCGGTGAAGATCAGTATAGCCATGCGCTTGGCAATTTTGGTGTCACTGTTTGAAGAGATGACATTAGGGTTTCTCACTGTAAAGTAGATGCAGATGTAACAGGCACAGATGATCATAAATGCAAGAACATTCAGTACTAAAAGGAATATGATATAAGCCTGGGAAAGGGGTGTTTCTATATCCATGGGCAAGCAAATGCTGACTTTCATGTAGCTGCTGACTCCAAATATGGGAAGAAGGGCCACAGTGAAGGCAAACATCCAACCAAAAATCATAATAACCACGGCGTGCCGAAATCGAACTTTGCGGTCCAGTTGCATGGCATAGGTGATTGTATGCCATCTTTCCAGAGTGATCACAGTCAGTGTGTAAACTGAAAGTTCGCTCGCAAACACAGTGAAAAATCCTGCAGCACTGCATCCTGCACCAGTTTGCCAGTCTATGGCATAGTTGTAATACTGGCTTTTGGTCTGTATATCTACAGATGCAATCAACAACAGATAGATGCCTATACAAAGGTCTGCAAATGCAAGATTGCACATTAGAAACCGAGGGACAGTGAGTTTATATTGACTGCTTATTAAAATAACCAACACAATGATGTTCCCAGTGATAGCTAGAATGTTGATAAACCATATCAGGACTCTGAGAATATTGTATCCCATGATATCTTCACAAGGATTGAAGGCATCAGGCTTAGGAGAGCAAGCCACATGTACTACTTCATTACATAAGCCGTAGTCAAAGTCAAATTCATTTTCTAGTGAGTCAAAACCTATGTAGTTGGAAATGTAATCCTCAGCTGCAGATCTTCTGTGCACCCTGTCCGCAGGCTGCTCATCAGCATCTTGCATGACATCAGATTTATTACATATTGGATGCAATGCAGAACTGGAATGGAAGAACAGAATATAGTTAGTGCCTAAAAAATATAGCAGAAGAAATACAATAAATAAGGTTTCAGAGTAGCAGCCGTGTTAGTCTGTATCCGCAAAAAGAACAGGAGTACTTGTGGCACCTTAGAGACTAACAAATTTATTTGAGCATAAGCTTTCACGGGCTACAGCCCACTTCATCAGATGCAACAGGATGAAGTAGGCTGTAGCCCACGAAAGCTTATGCTCAAATAAATTTGTTAGTCTCTCAGGTGCCACAAGTACTCCTGTTCTTTTTACAATAAATAAGAGATATCATGCAGTTCCCATTAACAGCTCTGCACCTCTTGTTAACTGATTATTTCATAGACTCTAGGACTGGAAGGGACCTCGAGAGGTCATCGAGTCCAGTCCCCTGCCCTCATGGCAGGACCAAATAGTGTCTAGACCATCCCTGATAGACATTTATCTAACCTACTCTTAAATATCTCTAGAGATTGAGATTCCACAACCTCCCTAGGCAATTTATTCCAGTGTTTAACCACCCTGACAGTTAGGAACTTTTTCCTAATGTCCAACCTAAACCTCCCTTGCTGCAGTTTAAGCCCATTACTTCTTGTTCTATCTTTAGAGGCTAAGATGAACAAGTTTTCTCCCACCTCCTTATGACACCCTTTTAGATACCTGAAGACTGCTATCATGTCCCCTCTCAGTCTTCTCTTTTCCAAACTAAACAAACCCAATTCTTTCAGCCTTCTTTCATAGGTCATGTTCTCTAGACCTTTAATCATTCTTGTTGCTCTTCTCTGGACCCTCTCCAATTTCTCCACATCTTTCTTGAAATGCGGTGCCCAGAACTGGACACAATACTCCAGTTGAGGCCTAATCAGCGCAGAGTAGAGCAGAAGAATGACTTCTCGTGTCTTGCTCACAACACACCTGTTAATGCATCTCAGAATCATGTTTGCTTTTTTTGCAACAGCATCACAATGTTGACTCATAATTAGCTTGTGGTCCACTATAACCCCTAGATCCCTTTCTACCATATTCCTTCCTAGGCAGTCTCTTCCCATTTTGTATGTATGAAACTGATTGTTCCTTCCTAAGTGAAGTACTTTGCATTTGTCTTTATTAAACTTCATCCTGTTTACCTCAGACCATTTCTCCAATTTGTCCAGATCATTTTGAATTTTGACCCTATCCTCCAAAGCAGTTGCAATCCCTCCCCGTTTGGTATCATCTGCAAACTTAATAAGCGTACTTTCTATGCCAATATCTAAGTCATTGGTCAAGATTTGAGGCCCCAGTCCTGCAAATCTTATGCACATGCTTAACTTTAGAGAGATGATTAATCTCATTGGTTTCAATGGGATTACTGTCATGCATAAAGTTAAGCACATGTATAAGGGTTTGCAGAGTCAGGGCCTATAGGTGCTAAAGTATAGCTTGGGGTGAAATCACATAAATAATGACAAAATATCATTGCAAAACATACAGCTGGTTGAAAAATGGGAGAGGGCAGGGAGAATGCAAAAAAAAAAATTAGAATGTTTTAGTTTTTCATTGAAATTTTCCAATCATCACTTTTTATGCAAAGGGACTGAAATATGTATTCTCTTCCAAGAATTTGGTGTGCATCTCAAGAAACAAACCAAGGAAGCAAAGGGGTAGGGAGGGTGTATAATGGTCCAAAAGAGGGTGCCAAAAGTTGACAAATGAGACAAGATGCTCCCGATAAGCAAATTACATTCACTGCCATCTTTTCCTCAACTTATGCAGACTTGACCAGCACAATTAATTACAGGTAAATTACTTCCTATGCTTACAGATAGCAGATTTGCATGTCTGCTAGTAAATCATGTTGCTTGTATTTTCTGAATACTACTGAATATAAAACTTGTTCTAGCACCTAGTAAGATTATTTATGTGGTTAAACACATTGCTGAATCAGATCCCTAAATATCCCCATTAAAGTAGAATCATAGAATCATAGAATATCAGGGTTGGAAGGGACCTCAGGAGGTCATCTAGTCCAACCCCCTGCTCAAAGCAGGACCAATTCCCAACTAAATCATCCCTGCCAGGGCTTTGTCAAGCCTGACCTTAAAAACCTCTAAGGAAGGAGATTCCACCACCTCCCTAGGTAACCCATTCCAATGCTTCACCACCCTCCTAGTGAAAAAGTTTTTCCTAATATCCAACCTAAACCTCCCCCACTGCAACTTGAGACCATTACTCCTTCTTCTGTCATCTGGTACCACTGAGAACAGTCTATATCCATCTTCTTTGGAACCCCCTTTCAGGTAGTTGAAAGCAGCTATCAAATCCCCCCTCATTCTTCTCATCTGCAGACTAAACAATCCGTTCCCTCAGCCTCTCCTCGTAAGTCATGTGCTCCAGCCCCCTAATCAGTTTTGTTGCCCTCCGCTGGACTCTTTCCAATTTTTCCACATCCTTCTTGTAGTGTGGGGCCCAAAACTG
Organism: Terrapene triunguis; assembly: GCF_002925995.2. NCBI lineage: Eukaryota > Metazoa > Chordata > Testudines > Emydidae > Terrapene > Terrapene triunguis. The sequence continues at coordinate 551,612 of NW_020664477.1, read as the reverse complement.
GACACAGTACTCCAGATGAGGCCTCACCAATGTCGAATAGAGGGGAACGATCACGTCCCTCGATCTGCTGGCAATGCCCCTACTTATACAGCCCCAAATGCCGTTAGACTTCTTGGCAGCAAGGGCACACTGTTGACTCATATCCAGCTTCTCGTCCACTGTAACCCCTTGGTCCTTTTCTGCAGAACTGCTTCCTAGCTATTCGGTCCCTAGTCTGTAACAGTGAATGGGATTCTTCCCATTCCCCAGTACATGTTACTGTTCTACTGATGAATTAGCAAGTCTTCCTTTATTTATACAATTAATCAATCTGCTTTCCTTGTCTCAAAATATATTCTGAATCCACTCCAGAGACTTATCTGTACAGTAATATTCTGTTAATTATTTAGGTAACAGTAGATGAAATCTAAGAAAGAGTATGGAAAAATGTAAGAGTGTGGGCTCAGTTATTTGTTTTCCTCTCAGTCTGTCTCAACACACAGATACACAATTTCATCTTATGGTTCTTTTCACAACAAGATGGGCAAAATTTGAAGAATGCTGTGCAAACAACATTCAAATTACATGATTTCATGCTGGCCGTTGAGGAGGGTTTCATCAACCAAGTATTTGAATCCAGATTTAAACATACTGTCCTGAAGAATCCTTTTTTTTTTGTTATATATTATATTGCAAGGGATCCATTCTAGTTTCCAGTGTGAAAGAGGGGGCACATGTTAGCTCTGCATATCCCAATTTAATTTTTTCCCCCTAAAAACAAAAACGTATTTAGCATGAAAAAAGATCAAATAAAACTGCCAGTCACTCTGTAAGACTGGAATCACAGACAATTACAGTATTTCATGGTAAAGACTGAGGGTAAAAAGTTCAAAGTGCCTATTGACCTTGGCAATTAAGTATCATTTTCAAAAGTGACTTAGGGAGCCGCTAAGGGTCCTAATGGGACTTAGGAACTTAAGTCACTTAGGCATTTTTGCAAAAAAAATTACCCTGTGTCTGGAATTATTTTCTGTACTTTTTCATCACCACAGTGCCATAGAGTAACTGTTCATTTTAGTTATCTTTCATGGTAATTAGAAATCTGCTTTTTTAAAGGAAAGGGATTTGAATCGTTCTCTGAAGTTCCTCTTCCTAAAGTATTCAGGGGCATTTCCATAGTGAAATAGTTTATAAAGTCAACAATATCTTGAAAACTTAACTATAATTACAAATCAGTAATTTTCCCTCGCACAGTACCATTCATAGCTACCTGTTCTTGTACAATGAAGAGCAAGAGTAAGTTTCTCTTAGAATACACAGGATCCCTTAAAGGAATTTGAATTGAGGCACAGTCAGATTAAGTAATTTGCTCAAGGTCACAAAAGCCAGCATTAGAACTCAGAAGTTTTGTACTTAAATTTGGCTCCTGCCAACATAAGTGTCTCTCTATGTCCATTTAGTAACACCACCTTCCTGAGTATCAGTGTAGATACTGTGTTTCTTATGCTGACTGTTATTGGTCTTCAGGAGCCATCTCACAATGCCCCACACTGACAATACAATCAATACAAGTGCTCCTGGTGGGGACACACACCGCTGACACAAGGACCCAAGTGTACACACACACAAGTAACTGCGATGGCTGTAAGTTAGGTCAACATAATTTCATAGTGTAGACAATTTCAAATGTAAGAAGAAAGTCATATCATCATGATTCTTTTAGATAGAAGCTAATCTTTATGTCAAAACAATCAAAACGATGGCTGAAGTTCCTGCTGGGAATTGTCAGCTTCAGGGACATATAGACAGGAGGAAATTATTTTTTGAATCACAGATGAAGGAGGGCCTCCAACACAGCCTGCAAAGGAAACTTTATACAAGTTAGTATAAAATGCAGTGTATCTTTTATTAGATCAACATCAGACTTTTTAGTATTATGACTTTATAGACCAATGTTATAGCCATAAGCTCTCAAAAAATTAGATCTTAGGGCCAGAGCTTATGGGCCAACTGAGCCATGTGTTGTGCAAGACCAGGGAGCTTGAGTGGGAAGGACAAAGCTGACTTATCTTTAATTCATCTTTACAAGTCCTGGATCCTGAGGCTGGTCCATTTTTGACCAGATCCCCTACACAAGTTAGAACAGCCACAGGGCTCCTGTAACTTAGATTGGTTGCCCATGGCCCCAAAGGGGTTCTTCTGGGAGCCAGGGATCACTGACATGTAGGGGTGCTTTGGTGTGAGAGAGGATAGCATAGGCGCCACTGTGGCAGCTTTCACCACCTAAAGATTCTCCAGTAGAGCAGATTCCTCAGAATGTTGCTTAACTGCTGTTAGGGTAGTTTTGAATCACTGGAGCAGCCAGATGGGGCTGAGGATCTGACCCTGAACATCCTCTGAGGGTTCTTGTGTGACAACCATAAGGCTTAAACATCCTTAAAAATGGATAATCCAGGTTATCAGGCAGATAATTTTTATTCTCCCTGACAAATCACATCCTAGATCTAATCTTGAAAGGAGAAATAATAGTATTGGGATAATGTATGATGAAGTCAAGTGACACCAGTACTCTCATGATGATAATGAATAATCTCTCTTCCATTTATCAAGTGTAGTCCTTGATCAAACAATCATCACCGTGGGGTTGAACATGTCATTAAGGACTCTTCAAAACAATTGAACAGTCTTGAGTACACACAGAGCTTGTGTCAGACACAGAAAATGCTTTGACATGGAAGCAGGTGTATCTACTACATCCTATACCTTATATCTAAGCTAACGTGCATGCAAAAGATTTTGAGGTTCAGATTCAAAGTATATCACTACTTTCCTGAATTAAAACCTCTCTGTTATTTCAATATAAGGATGGGACTTCAATAGAATCCTTTCTCCATGTTGTCTCTGCTTGAATGACTTGCTCCAGATAAGCTTTTCTTGACTTCTCAGTAGCTTAATTAAAAATAAACAATTTGGAGAAAGTTTTGAAAATTAATGTTGTGCTCCATTTTTTTTAAATTATAAGAGACTTGATTTTGAAAGAGGGAATGCAGTCTAGAAAGAAGCTAATGCCACTATCCACATACCTTAGATATAGGCCTGGTCTACACTGCAGGGTTAGGTTGATGGAAGCTGCCTTGCATCAACCTACCTGTGGAAGTGTCTTTATTTAAATTTGGTTCCTGCCGATGTAAGTGCCTCTCTGTGCTGATTTATACTGTGTCTACATTATGGAGTTAAGTCGATATAAGTTACACTGATGATCATAAGCCACTTTAATTACATCGGATGTGCACGCCCACAAAATGCTCCTTGTGTTGATGGAGTTGTTGCTCTTGAATCAACAGAGAAAGTGTTGCATCGTGGGTAAATATTTCACTGTGCCACTCACCACCCTCTGCTGCTGGGAGCTGTGGGAATGGATTGTGGTGCATTATGGGTGCATTAGCATGGATTCTGAACTGCTGACCAGTCTGGTGATGAGCATGATGAACACAATGTGACTGGTCCTGAAGTATTTCATGAGCTCTGAATCAAAAAGTGAACCAGTAGTGCCTGCCCTACTGTGTACCATTGAAAGAAATAATTCAAGATTGCTGCTGGCATTCAGAGAGTAGCTGCACATGGTGGACTGTCAGTACTGGGCTCAGGAAACAAGCACCGAATGGTGGTATCACAGTGTGATGCATGTATGGGATGATGAGCAGTGGCTGTAGAACTTTCGGATATGCAAATGCACCATCCTGGAACTGTGTGCAGAGCTTGCCCCAGCACTGCAGTGCAAGGACACCAGAATGAGAGCTGCTTTCACTGTGGAAAAATGAGTAGTGATCGCTGTGTGGAAGCTGGCAACTATGGTGTCAGTCACGAATCAGTTAGGAGTTGGAAAGTACATTGTGGGGGCTATGGTGATGCAGGGCCATTAATCACCTCCTGCTATGAAGGACTGTGACTCTGGGTAGTGTGCAGGAAATAAAAGATGGCATTGAGGCAATCGGATTCCCAAACTGCGGCTGGGTGACAGATGGAATGCATACCCAATTTTGGCCCCAAACTATCTTGCAATGGAGTACATCAACCAGAAGGGTTACTTCTCCATGGTCTTGCAGGCACTGGTGGATCACTGGGGCCATTTCACTGACATCCATGCAGGGTGGTCAGGGAACGTGCATGTGTGCATCTTTAGGAACACTGGACTGTATAGAAATCTGCATGCTGGGACTTTATTTCCAGACCAGGACATTCAAATTGGGGATGTGGAAATGCCCATAGTGATCCTTGGAGACCCTGCATACGCCTTCCTCCCATGGCTCATGAAGCTTTACATCAGGAACCTAGATAGCAGCAAGGAGTGCTTCAACAACAGGCTCAACAGGTGCTGAATGATCGCTGAATGTGCCTTTGGCAGATTATAAGGTCACTAGCCCTGCCTTTTTGGCAGGTTAGACCTCAATGAGGAAAATATTCAGCTGGTCATAGCAGCCTGCTGTTTTCTGCATAACATTTGTGAAGTGAAGAGGGAAAAGTTTCCCCAGGGGTAAAGCGCTGAGGTAGATTGGGTGGCTGCTGATTTTGAGCAGCCAGATACTATGGCAATTAGAGGGGCACGGTGGGAGACTATTAGAATTAGGAAGGCTTTGAAGGAGCATTTTGACAATTATTCCCAGTAATGTGTCTTTATGTGATGCATTCAGCCAGGCAATGTTTGCTTGCTCCCTTGAATGACCCCTGTAGTGCCTGATTCCTGAGCGTTAATTGTACTGAGCAAATATTCCTGCCTATAACCACTGTGTTTGAATGTCAGCACCAACTAACATGTGTATGACACAAATAAAGACTCATTTTATTTCAAAGACTAAAGTTTAATAGCAGGACAATACACAAATATTTTATCAAACAGGGGACATGGTAATGAGGAAAAGTCTCTCGGTTATTGTTCTCACAGCTGCTTGTAACTCCAGCTTTCATTGTGAAACCAGTCCCTAGGGGTGGAGTGCACAGAGTACTGCAAGGGACTGGAAACATGTGAGGAATGTGGTGGGGGAGTTTGAGGAGGGCATAGAATCATCTAGTCCAACCCCCTGCTCAAAGCAAGACCAATCCCCAACTAAATCATCCCAGCCAGGGCTTTGTCAAGCCTGATCTTAAAAACCTCTAAGGAAGGAGATTCCACCACCTCCCTAGGTAACCCATTCCAGTCCTTCACCACCCTCCTGGTGCAAAAGTTTTTCCTAATATCCAACCTAAACCTCCCGCACTGTAACTTGAGACCATTACTCCTTGTTCTGTCATCTGGTACCACTGACAACAGTCTAGATCAGTGATTCTCAAACTTCTGTACTGGTGATTTCTTTCATACAGCAAGCTTCTGAGTGTGACCCCCCCAGATAAATTAAAAATACTTTTTTATTTATTTAACACCATTATAAATGCTGAAGGCAGAGTGGAGTTTGGGGTGGAGGCTGACAGCTCGCGATGCCTCATGTAATAACCTCATGACCCCCTGAGGGGTCCTGACCCCCAGTTTGAGAACCCCTGGTCTAGATCCATCCTCTTTGGAATCCCCTTTCAGGTAGTTGAAAGCAGCTATCAAATCCCCCCTCATTCTTCTCTTCTGCAGACTAAACAATCCCAGTTCCCTCAGCCTCTCCTCATAAGACATGTGCTCCAGCCCCCTAATCATTTTTGTTGCCCTCCACTGGACTCTTTCCAATTTTTCCACATCCTTTTTGTAGTGTGGGGCCCAAAACTGGACACAGTACTCCAGATGAGGCCTCACCAATGCAGAATAGAGGGGAATGATCACGTCCCTCGATCTGCTGGCAATGCCCCTACTTATACAGCTCCAAATGCCGTTAACCTCCTTGGCAACAAGGGCACACTGTCGACTCATATCCAGCTTCTCATCCACTGTAACCCCTAGGTCCTTCTCTGCAGAACTGCTGCCATTTGGTCCCTAGTCTGTAGCAGTGCATGGGATTCTTCCGTCCTAAGTTCAGGACTGCTCTTGTCCTTGTTGAACCTCATCAGATTTCTTTTGGTCCAATCTTCTAATTTGTCTAGGTCCCTCTGTATCCTATCCCTACCCTCCAGCATATCTACCACTTCTCCCAGTTTAGTGTCATCTGCAAACTTGTTGAGGGTGCAGTCCATGCTGTCCTCCAGATCATTAATGAAGATATTAATTAATATCTTAATATTTGTTCATTAATATTAATGAACAAAGCTGGCCCCAGGACCAACCCTTGGGGCACTCCGCTTGATACCGGCTGCCAACTAGACATGGAGCCATTGATCACTACCTGTTGAGCCCGACGATCTAGCCAGCTTTCTATCCACCTTATAGTCCATTCATCCAGCCCATACTTCTTTAACTTGCCGGCAAGAATACTGTGGGAGACCGTATCAAAAGCTTTGCTAAAGTCAAGGAATAACACGTCCACTGCTTTCCCCTCATCCAGTTATCTCGTCATAGAAGGCAATTAGTTTAGTCAGACATGACTTGCCCTTGGTGAATCCATGCTGACTGTTCCTGATTAGTTTCCTCTCCTCTAAGTGCTTCATAACTAATTCCTTGAGGATCTGCTCCATGATTTTTCCAGGGACTGAGGTGAGGCTGACTGGCCTGTAGTTCCCCGGATCCTCCTTCTTCCCTTTTTTAAAGATGGGCACTACATTAGCCTTTTTCCAGTCATCTGGGACCTCCTCCGATTGCCATGAGTTTTCAAAGATAATGGTCAATGGCTCTGCAATCACATCCGCCAACTCCGTTACCACCCTCGGATGCAGTGCCCAATGGACTTGTGCTCATCCAGCTTTTCTAAATAGTCCTGAACCACTTCTTTCTCCACAGAAGGCTGGTCAACTCCTCCCCATACTGTACTGCCCAGTGCAGAAGTCTGGGAGCTGACCTTGTTCGTGAAGAGAGAGGCAAAAAAAAAGCACTGAGTACATTAGCTTTTTCCACATCCTTTGTCGCTAGGTTGCCTCCCTCATTCAGTAAGAGGCCCACACTTTCCTTGACCTTCTTCTTGTTGCTAACATACCTGAAGAAACCCTTCTTGTTATTCTGAACATCTTTTGCTAGCTGCAACTCCAAGTGTGATTTCACTGATTTCACTCCTGCATGCCTGAGCAATATTTTTATACTCCTACCTGGTCATTTGTCTAATCTTCCACTTCTTGTAAGCTTCCTTTTTGTGTTTAAGATCAGCAAAGATTTCACTGTTAAGCCAAGCTGCTCGCCTGCCATATTTACTATTCTTTCTACACATCATGATGGTTTGTTTCTGCAACCTCAATAAGGATTCTTTAAAATACATGGAACAGAGTTCTGTATTGGGTGCATGGCGAGTCGTGCATGGATGTGCTAAGACTGCAGCGTCATGAGGGACTTGAGCACCTCTGTCTGGCCCTCCTTTCCAGGCTATCCAGCCTGAGTCTTTCATTGATTGTATACCTCCAAGTTCTTGTTTCACTATCTGCTGCATCTGTTGACTGCAGCAGTTCGCAAAACATATCCCCTTACTTCTCCTGGTTCGCCGCCTTATCTGGTGGAGGCACTCCACCAGTGTGTTGGACTGGGTCCTCAAGGATACATCTGCAGAAGCCAAAGATACAATGAACAAAGACAGTATTGTGAGTTCTCTCACAGCTGTGAATCACAAAAGTTAAACACACCCCTTTCTCATTGTCCCTTTGCTAGCACACAGCTTGGAGAGAGTCGGAAATATGGTGAGTTTGGTTGGGGGGGAGAGTTGGGAAGGGGGAATGGGCAAGAAGGGACAAAGGGTTGTTTGCAAAGAGGGACACTACACAAGCCTAGGGAGAGTATTCTGAATATTGGCACCCTTTTCCAGGTACCAATTAGGGTAATCAAACCCAATATCTCACTCTTGAGGGAACCCAGAATGCAAAGGTGCATCTCCTGCATGTGTGCAGCTTCCGACCAGGTCTATATGCTGCTCACCTGTGTGCTGCTTTGGTCCCTGCAGAAATATTTGCTGGTTGCCATGGCAAAGTTTCCTTCAGGGAAGAAACAAGGCAGCTCTGCCAATGGACCTTTGGCAGTGGATTGCAGAATACCTATAGGAAAGTTTCCTAGATATCACTATGGAGGATTCCCGAGACATCCCAGTGTACTTTTCCACCAGGCCCCACTGCATAGCTGCATAGGCTTATTTGTTCATTTCTGTTCCTTATCCCTCCTCTACCATATAACAAAGTACATGGGAGTTCAATCTCCTCTCACAATGCAGTATCAAAGCAAAATGCTTACCAGAGCTCGCATCCCCTGCTTCATGTACACCAGAGCTGGACTGCTGGGACTGGCTAGACCCCTCCGGAGTCAAAAAGAGGTCCTGATGCACCGTGCCACTGAACGGCCCTGTCATGTGTTCCACATCCTCCTCCAACTCGATTTTCTCATCTACCACTTTGTCCTTGGGGTTGACTCCACTGGCCGCTACCTCTAGTCCCCCCAAAGTGTCCACAGGGCTCTTGGCAGTCAAGATTGGGTCACTACCAAAAATGGCATGCAGTTCCTTGTAGAAGCACCATGTCTTCGGCACCGCACCAGAGCAACGGTTGGCCTCCCTTGCCTTCTGGTACGCCTGCCTCAGCTCCTTGATCTTAGCACAATACTGCTGTGTGTCCCTTTTATGCCCCTTCTCTTGCATCCCACTAGCAATGAGCCTGTAGGTATCAAATTTCCTACAGCTTGAATGAAGCTGTGACTGCACAGCCTCCTCTTCCCACAGACCCAGCAGATCCAACAGCTCCGGTGTATTCCAGGTGAGAGTACATCCACTGCTGAAAGCTGGCATGGTTAGCTGGGAAGATGCTGTGTGAACTGTCCACGCTGAGCAAACAGGAAAATGAATTTTTAAAATTCCCGGGCCTTTAAATGGGGGAGGGGCACATGGCTGTGTACCTTCAGGGCAGCGATTTCAAACTGCTGACCAGAGTGGTCATGATGGGCATTGTGGGACACCTCCTGGAGGCTAATTAGAATGACATAAGCAAGCGCACTATTTACACTGACACTGCATCGATCAAACTTTGTCGCAAAAAGCTCTACACCTCTCATTGACTTCGTTTTATTTTGTTGGTGTAGCAGGAGAGTTAAATCAGTGGGAGGAGCATTGTAGTCTGTACACCTCCACTGTTTTGTTGACGAAAGCTGACTTTTGTCAAAAAAACTGTGTAGTGTAGACAAAGGCCTTAATAGCACTACCTTCCTGAGGTGATACGAAGGGTTTTGAGCTGCTTTCTTTTGTTTCCAAGCACAGCACTCAAACAAAAACAAAAACAAAAAACTGCTTTGCCACCATTAACTGAAAAGGGGAAAAATCAAAAGAGGGTGGCAACAGTAGACCATAACAGTAAGAGTTAATAAATTCGGTAACTCCTCACTTAACATCGTCCCGGTTAATGTTTTGTTGTTATGTTACTGATCAATTAGAGAACATGATCGTTTAAAGTTGCGCAATGCTCCCTTATAACATCGTTTGGTAGCCACCTGCTTTGTCCACTGCTTGCAGAAAGAGCAGCCCATTGGAACTAGCTGGTGGGGTCTTGGAACCAGGGTGGACCAGCAGCCCCCCTATCAGCTCCCCTAAGTTCCCTGTGTGGTAGCCGCCCAGCAGGCTATCAATTGCCGGGCAGTTCAGCTGTCCCTTCCCCCACTGCCATGTGTTGCTCCTGCCCTCTGCCTTGGAGCTGCTCCCGTGAGCCTCCTGCTTGCTGCGCAGGGGGGTGGGAGTAGAGGGGTGCTAATATCACGGTGTCCCCCTCCCTCCCACTCCTGCACCCCATCTCCACAGAGTGGGGGGGGGACACGACAGGGCTCAGGGCAGAGGGAGCTTGCTGGGAGTAGTTGCTGTCTCAACTTGCTGATCTACTTAAAAAGGCAGTGTACTTAGAGTGCGGTCAGCATACTTAAAGGGGCAATGCTCGTCTCTCTCTCGCTCACACATACGGTCTCTCTCTCTCTCTCTCTCTCTCTCACACACACACACACACACACACACACACACACACACACAGTGGGTGACTCTGTCTCTCTCTGCCATGCTGTGTCTCTTCCCTCCATTGTTGCTGCCTTGTAGAGTGTGATGCTACATTCACAACGTGTTAACCCTTGATGGCTTAGCTTAGTGCTAGTTCATCATTTAGCAGTAAGGCATTCCCTGGGAAATATCCACCCTCTTCCACTCTCTGACTCCACCACCTCAACCAAGCTTAAAATATGTCCCTGGAACCTAACCTCCCCTATTTACATTAATTCTTATAGGGAAATTGGATTCGCTTAACATTGTTTCGATTAAAGTAGCATTTTTTCAGGAATATAACTACAACATTAAGCGATGAATTACTGTAAGTATATTGTGACAGACCCAGACCAGTGGGGTACAGGAGTCTGGTAGAGGGCAAATATACTGGTCACTGGATGAGTAGTTTTCTGTTCCCTGAGTGACCAGAGCAGGGGCTGCACTAGAGTAATCAGGAAACTGCTAGAACCAGTTAAGGCAGGCAGGCTAATTAGGACACCTGGAGCCAATTAAGAAGAAGCTGCTAGAATCAATTAAGGCAGGCTAATCAGGGCACCTGGGTTTTAAAAAGGAGCTCACTTCAGTTTGTGGTGCGAGTGTGAGGAGCTGGGAGCAAGAGGTGCAAGGAGCTGAGAGTGAGAGGGTGTGCTGCTGGAGGACTGAGGAGCACAAGCGTTATCAGACACCAGGAGGAAGGTCCTGTGGTGAGAATAAGGAAGGTGTTTGGAGGAGGCCATGGGGAAGTAGCCCAGGGAGTTGTAGCTGTCATGCAGCTGTTACAGGAGGCACTATAGACAGCTGCAGTTCACAGGGCCCTGGGCTGGAACCCGGAGTAGAGGGCGGGCCCGGATTCCCCCCAAACCTCCCAATTGACCTGGACTGTGGGTTCTTCCAGAGGGGAAGGTCTCTGGGCTGTTCCCCAACCCACATGGTGAATCTCTGAGGCAAGAAAATCCGCCAATAAGTGCAGGACCCACCAAGATAGAGGAGGAACTTTGTCACAATATATTAAAGAAATAAGGTGATGATTTATAGTTTTATAAGTCTGTTAATTTTAAGGGTGCAGTCAATGTTGACATACAGCCAAGGACAGTGAGCTGGTAGCTTTAAACAGTTCTGCCAATGACTGGTGTGTTGGTAGGCAGGGTGTGGACTGAGGTTAGGTAAAGGTCACTCCAAAACCTGACAGGAGGGGTCAGTCAAGCATGGTGCAGGTTTTCAATCAGGTCCGGCTTTGATTGACAGATGAGTTCAGCGGCTGTGATTGGTTCATAAGAACAGACCAATCAGGGAAGGCTTAAAGATGGCTGGTGGATGGGTTTGCTAATCATAAGGATTGAGTAAACAACCAATCAGAATAGACCAAAGGATTGAGGAAAGCAACCTGTATATACGGATTGAGGAAGCAACCAATCAGAATAGACCAAAACCTGTATATAAGGCATAGAGCTGACAGGCTTGAGTCAGTCAAGATAAGAGCAGGCACAGAAGCAGGAGAGGAAGAAGGAAGATCAGAAATGAGCTGACAGTCAACTCACGCGATTAAGTCAAAAAATTAATTACGATTAAAAAATATTTTTAATCATGCGATTAATTGCGATTAATTTTTTTAATCACTAGTTTATTACTATGTATACCGTTTTAATGTTTAAGTAAGAACTTGCTGTCAGCATTCTACATGTGACTGATAATTGTATGTAGAATGTACCCACTTGAAAGCCATTTCCAACTCTATGGTATTGCAGTATTGGGTACTTTGACATGCATAGCTGTGCTAATAGGATTTGTGTTTTGTTTCTTGATATATGCTTTTAAGGTTTATTGTATTGGGGAATATAGGTATATTGAATAAAGATTATTTTGTTTTTTGAAGAATTAATGCCTGAGTGTCAATACTTTGATTGGAATGCTGTATCCGTGTCCTCCCAAGAGTCAACAGTTAGTCTATCCTGGGGAAGTTTTCCAAAGGTCAGAGGAAAACCCTTAGTAAAACTCTGGCAATTCCTCTAGGGCAGGCCATCCCCTTTCACCTGCCAAAACAGACAATTTGACAAGTGCATTACAGATATAGGCAGGCCATTGTGAGGGTGCCTAGAGTCTGATTTGGGGGGTAACAGTGGGACATAGAGTCATGGTCAATATAATCAGGTTGATGTAGTGTCAATGTAGACACTGCATTGCTTACGTCGACTGTTACTGGCTTTCAGGAGGCATTGCGCAATGGTGCTCACTGCCAATACAATTGACACAAGCGCTCCTAAAGAGGATGTACATCACTGACACAAGGAGCCAAGTGTGCACACACACATAAGTGGTTTCATAACTGTGGTGGCTGTATGCCGGCCTAAGTTAGGTTGACATAATTTTGTAGTGTAGATATAGGCATATTCTCTGGAGCAGGGATTGGAATACAGATTTTTTTTCTGGAGCCACAGTAAACCACAAACTATCTTCTGTGTGAGAGAGACAAGTACTATGATGATGTTGAACAAATATTTGTTTTTCTTAAGAAAGGAAATATGTCTTGACAAGGAAACACTTTTTCTAATGGGAAATAACAGAGCTTTGAGAGGTCAGTGAGAGGAATTTTAATGCAGTTCTGCTCTCTTTTGGTTTTGTAGCACTGCCTCATTTTTAGCTCCAAAGGTATTTCTTCCATCATGAGGTACAGTTCTTGCTGGAAACATCACAACACAACACAAACATGGGCATCTCTAGCTGCTGTATTACAAACACCAAATAACTGGATATTGTAGCTGATCATGAAACCTGACTAAATCCTTCTTTTGTGGGAAAGGAAAACATAGAATTCATTCACCACCAAGTGAAGAAATTGAGTCTAATTCTGCTTCCACTGAAATCAATGGCAAAGGTCCCATTAGCTTCAAGGTGGCAGGATCAGACTCATTGCTGTTTATTAACCACAGAAACCTGGTAACTGGAGATATAGGTGAAAATATCATCATCTGATAAACTCTCCCACCAAAGAGTCCAGTATTCTGGAGTCACACTGGGCAATAAATAACAATTTCTGCTAGATTTTCCCCTTATTATTATAGCCTCAACCATTAGACTCACATTCTTAAGACAGATAGCACTGTAGTGTCTGAAGGTGATATTTATTATCTACCAGCACAAGGGAGCCCAAATGTTTTTCACTGTTTGATAAAATTAATAAAAAGTATAAAATTTAAATTAGTGTAGTAGTCTAAGGGCTTTGTATTTTTTGTTTTGTTTTAATTTTCTGTCAAGCCCTACACATAGGCCATGTCTGAACAAAGGATTCTAGACAACTAGAATGTGGATTGTTCTGACATGGCAATTCCTATCTTTTTAAGGATATCCAACAAAAGAAGAGCTTGCATTGATATCAAAAGTTTGTATGGATTCTGAACACCACCTACAGCTTTATCAATTATATAAACTGAGGGGATTTATGAGTTGATTAAACTAATTAATGTGCAGAACTTTAAGAATACCTGATGACATGAAAATACTTGATGAGAACCCGTGAAGACTCAATGCATTCTGCTGATTGCAAGCCAGAAGCAACAAGACAAACCGATTTAGGAGCCTGAAAAGATCACCCCCTTACCTGACTTCAGTGGGATTCCACAGGGTACAGTAACAGATCCCATTTAAGGATCAGGGATTTAAACATGTGTATCAATGCATACATATCGGGGCATTTAAATCTGTGGATAAATACAGTATCCCTACAACATTTATGTTAATGTATGATCAATATGTGCATTTGTGTGCCACCTTGGGTCCATTATTTCCATCACTCCCTATGATCAACCTGCTGAAGTCAAAGCCAAAACTCCCAGTGACTTCAATGGGTTCAGAATTTCACCCTGTTGTCTCTCTGTCTGCCTCTCACAACAGGTTAGAAAGTTGTCTCCCCTGCAAGGGCTTCAATGTGGCTCCTGAAGGGCCCATCCCAGCAAAGCCCATTGGGCCTTACTGAATGTACTGCAACTAACTAATGTTAATGCAGGCATGACCATTTACAGTAGCAGATTATCTGGCCCCTAATATGTACTTTGCTCTCAGTATATACAAATGTATTTGTATTATAAATACTTGGGGGAAAACTCCATACCTAGCTTTAATCTCTTTTCCATGGATTAAGTTTAATTATTTGATTCACCATCAACAGTCAGAAATGCAAAGAAAAATGAAATTACTCACATTTGTCTTTTCCAACTTGTGAATGCACAGCAATGGCTAGGATAGGTGAGGTTAGCCTCAATCAGTGCAACAAAGTTCTCTAAGGCAGGCAGCTTTTTTAAATTGTAGGTAGATCGTGCTCTTAGCTTCTTAATATTTTCTAATCCATAGGCAGGCAGGAAACTGATTCTTGTCTTTGAAATATCCCTTTAAGACATATAATACTCTCAGCAAAGAGATAAATTAACAACCCTCTCCCACCCCTCAATTTAGAGACATTTTTGGCTCCTGCCCATTATAAGAGACTAGTGATTGGAAAGAAGCTGTCTGGACAGCCACATTGAAAACAGGATCAGAGGATGACGTTGTACTTTCTCATTTCGTTCATCTGATGTCTGCCTCGAAAAGATTCTAAAAATCACTGATGTGAAACCAAATAAGAGAAGATTTGGACAGGTACAGACATCAAAGACAGTCATGGCTTGGTCTCTGAAGGGGGAAAGCATGCTTAACAAATAGGATTATTTTCCTTGAGATGGTGACAATAAGGGTCAACAAGTGTGAAACAAAAGACCATATAACTGGGCTTCAAGAAGGCTTGCAACAGAGCAGTGCATAAAAAAGAATGAAAGAAACTGCTTATAACATTAGAAAGCAGCTATTGATGGTGAAATTCTAGCCTGGATAAAAAAAATTGCTTTAGTAACCAAAGTTGAAATATACCAGCACAAATCAGGTGGAAGGAAAATGCTAAGAAGGGAAGATCAGTAGCGGACATTAAGTCCAGTCTTTTTGAAACTATAAATCAATGAAAAGGAGGAGGAAACAAACACAAAAGTGTGCCTGCTTGTAGATGATGAAAAAATGATTGAGTGGGTCAGTACCAAAGAAAAAAATAGAGACTGGGCTTAAAGTGGGAGACCCGAGCTGATGTTCATTGAAGACTATTGTTGAGTATTATAGATTCATTAAAAATAGAAGACAAATAATCTACATTCTCTAGTAGCAATAAAGGATCTGGTACATGACAACTGAAAACCATTAGCTCTTTGTGAGGCAGGGTTTAGGAAATACTGAAATGCACCAATCAGTGAGGAAGATTATTATAGCACTATAAAAAGGGCTGATGAAATCACACCTGAATTATTATTATGGACAATCCTGGACACCTTATTATGGGAAGGAAAATGAGGAACTGGAACAAAATGCAGAAAGCAACAGATAGGTACATGGGAGGTAGCAACTGTGTGGAAAGGTTGGGAAAATTAAGTTTTGTGTTCATTAAAAAGATGAGCTTCAAATTTCTAGGAGTGAAAACAACAAAACATTTCCAGAGGGTAACAGGTTCAAAAAGGAGAGAGAGAAGAGACTGAAGCTCAGAATAGAGCGAGCATTACAGAAGGTGCAAATAAATGTATTTATGTGGAAGGCAGTTACTTGTGAAATGGACTATCAAAGGTAGTGATGGAGGCTACAACTATAAAGTTATTATAAAAAGAACTAGACAGGCAATGAGAGGGAAAATATCCTGTGATGTAAACACAAAATCCTTCCTTGTGCTGCACAGATACTGGAAGGAGGCCAGTGGTCCTTCACCTGCTGTCAAGGAGCAGTGCAGGATTTCTCCCCAGTGTTCTAGAGAGTTATAATTGGCATAACACATCTCATATGGGGCACTGTCTGCTAATGAGGGGGCATGCCCGGCTGGGCCATCTGCCTACTGTATATGCTGTGTCCATCAACATGGGAAAGCAGGGGAGCATGCTGCTTCCTTTAACAATAGCAGTAAAATGAACCAAGCAATATGTTGCCCAATCCTTCCTGCAGTCAGATATGTGCCCCACATTGTTATGTTCTCTGACTTGTGTTATCAAAGAAAAGAGCTTGCCCTAATGAAGTAGATGAGCTGACCTAATTTGGAAGCATAGCTTTTCTCCATCCTCAAAACATTCAGTCTCTATTTCATTGATAACTTTTCTATATCATGGCAATATTTCATTTGATATAAATTACACAATAGGCACAAGTTATTTTTATTATGAGATACATCTAGTGGCCACTTTCAGTAGTAGTACATTCAGTAGTTGGGGAGATCAAATGTCAATAATAAGTTTCATACAATTGGTGTGAATGACATTCACATTTAGAGTCAAATATTCTCATGTGGGGCTCCCTCAGTCTCTCCTATTGAAGTTGTTCCACTTTAATTAAATAATTGGGCCAGAGAAAGCATGATCACTCTATAGTTTAGTGGTTAGAGCACTCATGGGAGATGTTTCAAATCAATTCTTCCACTCCCAGTTCCCAGGTGAGACGCCTACCACTGTGCTAAAAGTTATAAGGGAGGGCCTTCCCCTTCCCAGCTGTTCTGTGAAGTTGCCTCAGGTGCCTGACCTGGTAGGTGGCATATAAGCATGCCTACCTGAGTGGCCCCCACATGCAAGTTAGGTGGCTGAATTATCTTCCCTTGTTTGTGAATCGCTCCTTGAGTGAGGCAGCAGTGAGCATGCCCAGAGGCAAAACCACAGATGCTTAGGAAACTTTTATTGCAAACATTTAAGGGCTGAGTGAGTTTAGGAGCCTACAGGATTAGGTGGCACCCAAGTGGATCACAGTAGTGCCTAAAAACCTATCCAGAGAGCATATGGTGACTAATCAATTGGAATAGATAGCTACTGTCCTGTTACTGTTTGCCTGCAGACCTTAAGAGGACCATTGGGGCAGCTCTGCATCAGGCTTAGGCTTTGTCTACACTGGCACCCCACTAAACGACAAAAGTTTTAATGACGAAAAGGACCATTGGGGCAGCTCTGCATCAGGCTTAGGCTTTGTCTACACTGGCACCCCCCTAAACGACAAAAGTTTTAATGACGAAAAGTGCTGGTGTGGCCAGTGCTTCGTCGGTAGGAGCCATGCTCCCAGAGATGAAGCTACCACCCCTCATTGGAAGTGGAGCTCTCTCCTGGCAATAAAGAGCGACTACACAACGCACCTTACAATGGCGTGGCTGCAGCAGCATAACCGCACGATTATAAGGTGTGCAGTGTAAGCATAATCTTAGTAGGCCTGTCAGGACTCAGGAGCCAATGTAGAAATTGCAGGAATAGTGTGGCTGGGCTCCCGTACAATTATCCCTTCCCCCTTGTTTTCTTATTAGGATCAGCAAAACCTGATGAAAGAAATAGTGCTGTCAGCTGATTATTCTTTTCAGACCTAAATAAGATTACCCCATCCCACCTTCAGGATTGTAGTTAGGGATTGGGGTAAGGCATAAGAGGGGAGTACGTGGTTGCTCAATGGCTCACAGAGAGGTAGGGATTGGGATACCCCTCAAGAGCCTCCTGTGACTCATCGACCTGGTAGCAACAAAGCTTCACTGCTAATGCCATGAATTGGTGAATGTTGATGCTGGAATCATTCAACTGGAAATAAAGTGCACATTTTTAACAGTAAGGATGATTATCCATTGGAACTTACTTAAGGATGTGGGGGATTATCTATCACTTGAAGTCTTTAAATCAAGATTGGATGTATTTTTAAAAGATATGCTCTAAGGCAACCAGACATTATGGGCTTGATGCCGGGATTACTGGGTGAAATTCTATGGCCTGTGCTATACAGGAGCTCAAATTAGATGATCACAGTGGTCCCTTCTGATCTTAACATCTATGACACTATGAACCTTTTACATTATTTCAATATTTTGAGATGTAAGATACAAGGAGATGCTAATTGCCAACTAGATACTGGTTTAGGAAGAACAAGAGATAAGACAATTAGATGTACCATCTAATAAAATATTGCAGTCTGCACCACAAATTTGATATGAGCAATTCTGTTTTTCCCAGCTTAGATGTTATTACAGATCAATCATTTCCATAAGTGAAAACACATTTCTGGTGTACACTATGGTGACAGATGACTGGAAGACCTTTCTTTCATGATTCTCAGTCAGGATAAAAAGGCAATATACCATCCATATAACTGTGGATGCATTATTAATAGAACAGAATAATTCCTATACAAATAATTCAGTGTCTGAATTTGAACTATCAAATGAATCCGAACTACAGCCAAATCAATTTGATAAACCATCAGAATATGATTGTATTGGCTCCAGCTTGCAAAGGCAATGCATTATCTTTTCCCCAAAGAAAGAGCAATTGTGTTGGTGCTCAGAAGATGCTTCAATAAGAAGTTTATCCAAAGGTTAAAGGCATGTATAGGGACTGGTAGCTATCCAATGTTAAAAGTGGGAGGAAAAAATATGGAGGAACTCCTAAGGTAGTGCTTTATACTAGGTCTTCACTGAACATCCCAGCATGGAGGGAGGGTATGGCAAGCACAGATATAAGCACTACAGAAGAGTTCTTATCTGATTCTGAAGTTAAATGTACTATTTTTCTCTCTCATTTTTATGTTTTCTAGCCACACTAAAATCTTTTCTGACACTGAAATAATAAAATGTCCTTCCCCCAATTCTAAGGGCAGCTGCTGCTAATATGGGCTAGGGGAGGGCACAAGGAGCTTGGCAGCACCCATGAGCATTGCCAGCTAGAATTGCAGTCCTCCCACCCCGCTTCACTCACTTGAGTAACCCATGCCTCTCTCCTACCAGCCTGAGGCATGCTGGATGTGAGCCCTGAGGGAAGAGAGACAGATACATAGATGGGCTGGTGCTGAAAAAGGAATCATGCACCTTCTGTTGCTGCTCACATGAAATTGTGAATAGAAGCATGAGCAACGGCTCACACTTGCAAATAAGTCTCAGATCTGTACTAAACCTGAGCTTGAGATAATGTTACCAGCTGCCCTCTGCTTCCCAGTGTCAGCCATGTATATGACAATTAATAATATAAAGTGTTACAATAAGAAGTAAAAGCAGTTGAGCACAGTGTTTTAGGGGGCAAACAAAGGGTTGATAAAACAGTGAGTACTGCTGCTGGACACTTGATGACAGCTTTGCGGTTGCAGAAAATTTAGAAGAAGTGCATTGTTAAATGCATTAAAAAGGAAGGACAGAGATCTATGAGAATTCTCATTGCTATGGAACCTTTCTGCATGGGTTACTTTCCCCTAAATAACATGTGCAGAGAAGAAAAGATTAGTGAAATTATGCATGGTATGATTTTCAGCTTTAGATATAGGCTCCAAAGATGTAAGGGTAGATTCTCAGCTGGTTCAAGTTGTCCAAGCTCCACTGAAGTTAACGGATTAGGACAATGTCCAATAGCTGACGATCTCCCCACTTTGGATTGGATCAAAACAACAAAGGAAAATAAGTAGTGTAGCCTTTTGCATAAAGTGCATTATAGCCACTTTTTAACAGAGCTTAATAAAAAGTGGAGATAAACATTAAATAAAACCCTGGATTCAAACTCTCCTAAACTTTGTGGGGGAATATGAAATCTGAACCTGATCCATATTTATAAAATCTGAACCTGGATCCAAATCCACATTTTACATGAGGAAACAAACCTCCAAACCTGAACACTCCTGAATTTTTGGGTATTTGAAATTCAGATCTGCCACCAAATTTGAATTTTGTGTCTAGAGCCCATCTCTAATAGAGAGTTAATAATGAGGAAAAGAACATCTGACTGTTACTTACAGAACAACTGGGCCATTGGCTCCTTGGAAAACCTCATTAGGTAATTTTTCTAGATTGTGATTATCACTAAGATTTCTGTAAAACATAACAATAAGACAAACAGGGATAAATAACTTTGCTACGGTTACTATTTCCCAGTAATTGTTGTGCTGAATACCAAATAATAAGAATAGTTACAGCTCATCCAAGTGGGTTCCATTAAATGCATGATTCTGAATTTCCCGAATTCCATTTTTATTCAGTCGTCTGCAACAAAGAGACACATTTTTAAACATTGATTACAGAAAACTATGCTTGTGCATATTAAGTCAGATGCTCCAAATTCTGAAGCATCAGTAGAATTACTGGGTGATATAAAATTAGTTAAATAAATGGTGATCTCTAGGATTAACAGAAAGCTATTATAAAATCCCAGCCACTGTTGTTTGGGATAAATTGGATTAAATGTGCTGGGCCAGGTTCTGCTTTCACTAATATTGATGTTAAACCAGAGTAGCTGCAGTGAAGTCAAAGGTGGCCCTCCAGATTTACACCAGAGTAAGTGAAATCAGAATCTTTCTGACTGTTAGTGTTAATGCCATACAAACTTTGCATCTGCAAAGTGCTGTTCAAACCTTGGGCTAACTGCTGCTAATTACCACAAAGAGGAGCAAAATGCAACAGGAAAGACTCCAAAGAGGTGGAAGGGGAAGAGCAGGAGCTTCACTGAAAGCACTCACTTGCCTCCAGAAACTGTGAAGGACTCACTGACCCAGTGCTGCAAGATTGGGGTTCAGAGGCTTTGGCATGGAGAAATAGCTGGGGAATGAAAAAGGGGACTCCCAGGAGCCATCAGACTTTTTAGCATTCTCCTCTAACAGGCAAAGTTCTCATGAAAATCTGCTGGCACATTAGTGCTGCTGGGACCAGCAGTAACTCCCCATCTGTGCCCTCTCTCCCCCTCTGAGAGATAAGGGCACTGGAAAAGGAGTGGGACTGGCTCCACATCAAGGCAGTGGGAGGGAGCTGGGTGGAAATAGTGCAGAATTTGCCAAGATAGCTGCTGAGTTTCTAATGCATCTGCTGCCTTCACAGACTACATCCCCTATATGGTCCACAGACCCCCTACTCTCTCATGTTCTCCCCTCCGAGAAAAGAATTAGGCAGCAATTCTATGAATTTAAATTCATGGTGTTTTCTGCTGAGTTTTAACTGTGGTGCTTTAACAAATTAATGTTTAATGTCCCTATCCCATGCTCCCTCCATGATCCAAAAAATTGACATTTGGGTCAGTTATATTTATCATTTATACAGTATAGTTTTTCATCTCCTTTATTGTTACTCTGTACCACTCACCCCCTCTGGCACTGAATGACAGGCCTGACTGATGGCATGAAACAAACAATTAAACTAAACTTTCAGAAAACCTACACATTTTACTTCTTGTTCACAGCGAAAGCATGCAAGTGACCCACTAATCTAAGGTTCACGATGGTGGACTTAGGTCAACATGAAAATCAAGTATAGGCTTGGCTGGAAAGATTACTCCTTTGACCACGAAAGACAGATGTACATGACTCAACGTCTGCAATGTGTGTCAGATCAGATCATGGAAACTGTCTCCTATCCCATCCACTCACAGGCACTATTAGAAATGAGTGAGCCAACACAGAAAGGCAAGACAATCGGATACTGTTTTTACCATCTGACACATTTATTATGTGACATCATTCATATTAGTTAGCATCTGCCACTCTGATTTTTTAAAAAAATCATAATATTGGCACTCATTGTGTTCTATCACTGCACATCGTGCTAAGTTTGTGATACTACCCTGCTGAGTATGGATCCTGCTGCCATACAATCCTGACTATGCACGGCAATCACCTGGAGGAAAAATACAGCCACTACTTTCAAGCAAAAAATATATAAAAATTATACATTTACCTTTGAGCTAAACCCTGGAGTCCTCAGTCACTTTTTACTCAACTCTCACATAGCCAACCTCCCTTTGGCCCAAATTCTTCTCTTATTTAAACCAGCACATATCCTGAGCAACTTCAGACTAAAATGGAAGTCTTGCCTGAGTACGTTGAGTAAAAATAACTCGAGAGCTCCGGAATTTGGCTTTTTGTGTTTATGTTTGATCACTGTATTGGTACATTTACAAAATAAGGGTGAAATTCACTCCTGTGCAGAAGGCCAGCACAAAGTCTATAGCACCATTTAAGTTTCATTTATGCTGAATTTTGAATGTTTAAGGTGAGGCATAGACTTTGCGTTGGGGTGAATTTCAATCTTTTATATATTTTTAGGAGTTCTTAACTGAATTTACATAAAACTTCAGTTTGCCCTCCTGCACACATCTTCAGATATGGTTTGACTTTCAGCTCTAAACACACTATTAACCTCTAGGGAGAAATCCTGGAACAATGAAATCAACAGTGTTTAGTGGGTATTTAAAAGGATCTGACTGAGAAAGCTGTTGAAGCATAAAACTGACTGGAGAGTGGAAGTGAGAGTGCAAGTGACTCACATTATGCCTTTCCTTTTTTAAAACATCCTTCTGAGAATATAATTTTGTTTTTTTTCCTTTGTGAAGCATTTCCTCAACAATAATACAGAATGTTCTTTTTAGTTGGTCTATATTGGCTAAAATGTGCAGCAGTGATCAGATATGCCTGCCAAGGCTGGAATATGGAACACAAATAACATAGGGATGCTGGGGGCTTTACATGACATGGGATCTATTTTTTTAACATAATAAACTTAGTTCCATGGATTACTATTTCTGATATAAATATTTCACAATAGTGCAAGTGAAGGAACATTAGGGTTATGTGGGGATGGAGGCAAATTTGGGTTTAAAATGAGGTATTTCCTTCCTATGGAGAGATATGCAGTACTGAAAGGTATACCAAAATGAGATCTTATTAAAGGTATACCAGAACCTGAATAAACTAAATACTGTACTTCATTCCTGGAAGAAATTAGCTCTACTTTCTGTGTAAAAGCACAGTAGTTGCAATGAAGTCAAAGGTGTGTAAAAGCAGCTTTGTCCTATCTTTCTGTGACCCATCCATGATAGTCCCTGTGGGTGAAATTCACCCGTGTAGATGGCAACCACAGAGCTATGCACAATTTTAGGGGATATTGATATGAATACTTAGTTTGTGGCAAGCTGCAGTGTAATCTACCCTGTTCTATCTTGTCACACACTAACTGTCTGTGAGGATTCTCCGGCCATGCAATAATAGTTCTATAGTGCACTTTTAATCTATTCCCATTTCAAAGCAGGGAAGATCAAAGTGCACTATGGATCTTTTAGTGCACTGCAATACGGTTCACATGGATACTCAGTGTACAGGAGATTTATATCCCAGTTTTCTGGAAACTAAGTGTTTGTGTAGACAAGCCCTGAGGGCTACCTCTGAATTCCATCAGCCTCATATCCCAAAATCATCCCATGCAGCAGCATGAGACTATCTTACCCATCTCGTCTTCATTTTAAGGGTCACAGTCCAAAAAAAAAAAAAAAAAAGACTGAGATCCACTGGTCTAGTTAAGTCAGAATGGGGCTGGGAGTCACAGACTCTTGAATTCTAATCCTAGCTGTGTCATTGGTTTACTTTGTGGCCTTGGATAGATCACCTAATCTTTGTGTCTGTTTTCTCTCTATAAAATAAAGATAATGGGCTGGATTTTCAGCTGCACCCATTGTCCATTGGATGCAGTTTTTTGGTATGGCAACTTGAAAAGGAACATTAAAGGCTGATGTCCAGGTTTGTCATCCACTCTATGGCTTCTAGTGACATGGAATGAATCAAAGCTGTCCCGCTCGAGAAGGATCTTGGAGGGAAGCAGTCCACTAGATATTCCATAATTTGGAATAGGCTGTCCTTCATTTTCGGTGGATGTAGTTGATGTGGATCCTGTTGATGTGGGGGCAGAGGAGCTAGTTGTGACTCCCTGATTCTGGGGCTAGTTCTATGCCAACCCCAACCCTCATGTAGTTTACTGCAGCCTGAGGTCTGCTCTAAAGTTAGCTGGCTTTGACCCCAAGGGACCATTACACCAGTACAGAATAGCTGGAGTGCAGTAGCACTCAGATCTCAGTCCTCCCCAAAATGACCACTATACCATGGGATGGGTGGCACAAGAGCCTCAGGCTCAACATGGTATTCCTACAAGCTTGGGGAATCCCCAGCAAGGGAGATAAGACAGTTTTCTGGTCCCTTCATGTTGCTAGGGTGGCAGGTGGCATAAAGAAATCAGATGACAGGAAAGAATCTTGCTCCACAGTAGTTAGTTACCTCACCTCTTAGGGGTTTGTAGAAATTAAGAAGGTGCTGTTTGTACAGTGCTTAAAAGATGCAAAGTGCTATATATAGGTGCTAAGTATTATCATTATGATTAAATAAGACAGAAAAGGTAAACGAATGAGATTTAGGGTCTTATTCTCTGGGTAGCTATTCCATATAACAGTGGGAATATCTCTGATAATACTTTTTCACTCTTCAGAGAATACTATCCACATCTGGTAGATTTTCAGGGGGATGGGATGGATAAACGGTGGGGTAGACCAGTGATCCTCAACCAGGAGTCCGGGGCTCCCTAGGGGGCCTCGATCAGGTTTCAGAGGGGCCTCCAAGCAGAGCCAGCATTAGACTCGCTGGGGCCCAGGGAAGAAAGCTGAAGCCCCATCACATGGGGCTGAAGCCAGGTCCCTGAGTCCTGCCACCCAGGGCTGAAACTGAAGCCTGAGCAATGTAGCTTCGTGGGGGCCCCTGTGGCATGGAGCCCCAGGCAATTGCCCTGCTTGCTACCTACTAAACCCAGCCCTGGCTTTTATATGCAGAAAACCAGTTACTGTGGCACAGGTGGACCGGTGAGTTTTATAGCATGTTGGGGAAGCGGGGGGAGCTCAGGAAGAAAAAGGTTGAGAACGTCTGGGGTAGACAAACGAGGGGTGATAGTAATTAACTTTGCTATAGCTCTATCTTCAAATATTGAGGGTCTGATCCTGCTTCCACCCAAATCAGTAAGATCAGAATTGGTCCCTTGCTACATGACCCCTGCTTCCTATATCTGAGTCAAGCTGCAGGGAGTAATGGTAAATTTTCCAAACTAGGCACTGGCCTAGGTGGGATGAAAGAAGATTTTTAGTACAGCAAACAAACATTCAATGTGCCTATAAAAGGGATCTGGAAACCCAGCTAGTTCATTAAAAAACATGATTGTTAAGTCAAATGAGACGTCGTCTAACTACACAGCATGAAACTGCATTGTGAACTGGTCTGTAACAATATATTAGCGTTATGTACAAGTATACCATATTTTACACATATCTACATGTAATTTGCTTGAATAATGAATGTCTTTGAATGATGTATCTGATTGCAAATATGTATGAGCTATTCGTCCTTTGGAACACAATTTGTATTATGTGGAACCATCATGGTCTTTAACCTTGGTACCATTAATTGTTAAATTTTCTCTATGCTCTGCTGTGGTTCTAAAATACAGATCTGAAATGAAAAGTCAGGAGGGAGAGAGAGATTACTGAATACTGAAAGTATAAAAGAAGACAAGAGATATTTCTTAGTTAGGAGCTTTGCCCATTTGCAAACCCATTTAAATGGGGTGGGGATTTTAAAGTGGGTTCTGGGTTCAATTTCTACTTAGGAAAAACTGGGGAGGAAAGGGGCAGAAAGGGATCAGAGAAAAGAAACCCAGTGAAAATGAGGGTGACAAATGGAGTAGAGCACAGACAGAGTGAAGAATAAACAAAGGCTGTGTAAAAAGAGCAGTGATAATGGGGGGATACCATTCTGATGGAAAAAAAGAGGATATCTAATGATTCTCTGCTGCCCTAAGTTTATACTTGGAGGAGACAGCCATCAGGCTTATTGGCTCCATGATGCTCTGCTGGCCCCATTTGTATGCTTGCCAGCCTAACTTTTGGGGGGCAGTTCTATCCCTGACACACAGCACATATATAGCTCTCACTGTTGCCCCATGCCATTGGCTTCCTCCCATCTGTTTCCTGTATCTACATGTTGTCTTTTGTTACATACTTTGACAAATGTGTGGGACAAGAATCGTCTTTTTGTTTTGTGTGTGTCGCACTGGGGCTCCAATCCCTGCCTGGTGTCTTGAGGAGCTGCACAATACAAGTATTTAACAACAAGACAAGTTTCTTCCAGCCAGAATTTGTTATAAATGAATTCAATCTTCATGGGGTAAAAACCCCCACACATGTTTGAATTACAGGGTAAAATTCATTTTGCAAACCTATAAAATAGCACCCAACAAAGTTTCTCAGGCTCTATTCTGGAGAAGATGTGAACTAAGATGTGGTATTTGCTAATTCTTACTCACATAATGACACTTTCAGAACTCAGGCCCATGAAGGAATTCCTTTCAATTGTACGTATATTTATATTATCTTGAATATCTCTGAAAAAGAAAGTAAAGTAAAAATTAAACAGTTTTGTAGCTCTGTGATCCTTTCATTTCTTTGACAGGAAACGACACTTCAAACACCAAAGAAATTTTTCTTTACATTAGATCTGAGAAAATATTTTACATGTAGGTTTCCTGAATGATATCACTAAGTTTGTCCAAGTACTGCTGGGGAGTGAAATGGGAGCAATTACTTCCATACTTTTGCTTTTTGTTTTCTAGAGCATGCATCTTAAGCAAGGCAAAATCAACAGTATGCACTTAGGGCTGGATCCTTTGAGCCTCAGACCCATGAATAATACTGCCACAACAAGTAATTAAAGAAGTTGCAGGATTGGCCCCTAAACTAATGCAGAGAAGGGTCGTCTTTTTTGGCCCTGATTCATCAAGGTACTTAAGCATGTAAGTAATTCCTCCACTAATGTCAACTACTCATGTGCTTAAAACTAGGCACAGGCTAAACTGGGGCCTCTGACAGTTTATTGCATTGACAAGTATTCATTTCAGTCAGTTCCACAGTAGACTGTTATATATAAAAGGATAAAGGATGACTGATGTATAAAAGGATATACTCATACACATTTCTGTTACTTGCTCAAAATACAGCTCCAAGAAGTTAAACAGTATTACTCATAATTTAGACTGGGAGAATTGTTGTTTTCATGCTGTTTTTAATGGAAAGCAGTGAACATAATGAATTACTTGCAATGCCTGAAACTTAATGCAGCTTTAAACTTGTCTCATTCTGAGTGCTATATATGGCCACGATACTGATAGTTAAACAGGGGCCTCATTCTGCAAGTGTAACTCCGATTGAAATCAACAGGAGCATCAGTAAGTGAAATTCACACCTGTACAAAGAGCCAGGACAAGGCCTTATAACATTTATACATACATGCACACACACATCCGCACGTGCACACACATACCATTAAATTCCCAATTATGGAATGAAATCCTGCTCCTCTGAAGTCAACAGGAGCTTTGCAATTGACTTTAAGAGGGCCAGGACTTCAACCAACATCTATTTTGGGACTTAAATGGTGTTGCCTTCTGCAAAGGGAGGAATTTCACCTCAGGCAAATAACCTGTGATTCTCTAGCATAGATCGATCCAGAGTAACTAAGTCTGAAGATGATTACAAAGCTGCCTAGAAAAAAGGTTACATGGATCCTTGCATGCTGTACCTGCTATATGGAGTCACAAAGAGCTAGAGTGCAATTCCAGAAACTCCATACTTGACAAAACACAGTACCTATATATTTGAATAGCAGTACCCAAGATAGGTGGAGGATTAATATTCCTGAAGATTAATGTCATATAAGATTTAAATCTAAGCAAGAGTAGTGGAAATATACCCCAACTTTCTATTAATATACCTCAACACCAGCCACCTGTAAGGATGAAACAAGAGTGACTATTCATTCCCTGGCTGCTTGTGACTGCCAGCCAGAGCTGTTGAAAAATTTCTATCAAAACTGTGTTTTTGATAGTGAATTCCTGACCCTATTAAAGTCCATTGCAAAATTCCTACTGACTTCCAGGGGTCAGGATTATCAAAGCTGGTTTTTGATGGAAAAATTAGGTTTTTGACTAAATGAAAATTTTCACAGAGAGTGCTTGCTTTCCATGGAAAGTGTTGATTTTTTGTTGGGAAAAAAACAACCTGAAAAATGTTTGCGTTCTTGGTTTTTCAACACAAATTAATGATTTGTTCTCCATTTTTGTTGAAATTTTCTAAGGGAAATATTACCCTATTTTCCAACCACCTCTATTGCCAACACAGGTGTTGACTGCAGTGATTTTTTTGTAACCTGTCCACTGGGAAGTGGATTCAGACCAACTCATTTCACACAGACCACAGAACAGTCACCAGATGACAACAAATTTCGGTCTCTACCAGTCTGGCTTGAATTTAAATTGGTGACTTAGAAGTTAAAGGTTATTGTTGGTCCCATGAACCAAATAAAAAGTTCTCTGTCACATGCCATATATAAAATCTTGTATAGAGAAGTCACAGGAACACTCAAATAATGTAAAACAAATTATCAATGCACACCAGATTACAACTGGTGATGAAGTGACAAAGTCACTAAACAAATGCAAAGGGAAACGTGTCCAAGATCTTATCAGAGGAGCAGACCATTTGAATGGAGATAACAAAAAGTTAAAAGCAGCCAATATAAACTTACAATACAACTTTCTGGAGAGATTGTAGCTTATGTACAGTAGGTAAAAACTTAATGCCAGTGTTTGATATTGACCTAAAGAGGGAGAGAACAAATGAAGATTATTAGCTGTGGCTCACAAGTAAAATAAAACTAACGAAGAAATACAGGAATAAAATTGGCAAACATTTAGAGTGAAACTGAGCCATGTGCAGAAGGCCTACACACCAGGGAAACCATACTTATGTTGTATAGTATGGGTGTATGGTATAGAAAAGTAGTGGCCTAACTCTGCTGCCCCTGAAGTCAGGAGTAAAACTCTCGATTTCAATGGGAGGGGAGTAAGGGCAATGCTGAATGCTTTCTGAAATGCTACCCCTCAGGACTTAAACTGGTGTTGCCTAAGGAGCCTTTCACTGACCCCCTGCACAGGGGTGCATTTCAGCCTTCATTTGTTACGTTTCAGAAATGTATTTTGCTTAGATGTCAGTTCATCAATAGTGCGTTGGTTCAGCAACTGAAGGACCCAGATTAGGGATTGAATTTAGGGTGCCAAAAATAAAATGAAAGAAGGGCATGCCTATTACACAGATGGGGAGGCCTCAGGATCAAGAGTAGAAAGCATCCGATTTCTAATTTTACACCTTTTATTAATTTAATAAAGACATGAACCTCCAGACTGAGAATAATTAAAGTACCTGACATTCTGGACTGAAGGAAGGTTCTGTCCTGGTGTTTGTTTTTCCACTATCTTTTAAACAGATTAATCACAGTGATACAGAATAACATGTTTTTATAATATGTATTTGTAAATATGAACCCATTTTTAACCACAATTTTTAACCTCCACTTTAGTGGAATTGTCATTTCCACTGGAAAATGACAGCACTTCAGAAAGTAGGAAAAACCAGACTGTTTGTTTCCTAGTGTGTTGGGTATTTATAATCTGAACATACATTAGCTATGTAGCAATTAGTCCCACTCGAGATGAAGCTGAGTTTCAAAAACTGGAATCACAACTAAGTCCAAACTTCCCCCACAATAAGGGTTTCTTGCATCAGGGGTTGTGGTTGAGGCATGTGACCATGCTCTTCACTGTCCAAGAAAAATTACCTGGCACACTTGAGTAGGACTCAAGGGCTTGTCTATACTTATGGCTAAATCAGCACTGCTGCGATTGGTGGCAGAGTGCACTCCCGATGACTCCTGTATTCCAGGTCCCCAAGAAGAGTAAGGTAAGTAGGCAGGAGAGCATCTCCCATTGACACAGTGCAGTGTAGACACCGCTCTAAGCAGGGCCGGCTCTAACTTTTTTGCCGCCCCAGGCAAAAAAGAAGAGCGCCGCCCCGCCGTAACACCCCCCTCCCAGCGCCGCGCCTCACCGCTCAAACCCCCGAGCGCCTCGCCGGGCCAACCAAACCCCCCCCCGAGCGCCGCACCGGGCTGGCCAAACCCCCGCCCCCGAGCGCCGCACCGCGCCAGGCCGCCCAAACCCCCACTGCCCCCCGAGCGCCGCACCAGGCCGCCCAAACCCCCGGGGTGCCACACCAGGCCGCCCAAACCTCCACGCCCCCCCCCCAGCGCCGCGCCGCTGAAACACCCCCCGCGCTGTCCGGCTGAAACAAACAAAAAAACCCGCAAAAAAAAAACCCTTGAGCGCCTCCCCGCCGAACAAAAAAACCAAAAACACCGCGAGCGCCCCCCGCCACCCCAACATTGGCTGCTCCTTCTAAGGTGCCGCCCCAAGCACGTGCTTGGTCAGCTGGTGCCTGGAGCCGGCCCTGGCTCTAAGTCAACCTAACTTAAGTCGACTTATGTAACTGAAGTAGCGTAACTTAGGATGACTTACAGCTGTAGTGTAGACCAGTCCCCAGAAGTCCACAGGGTTTATTTGGCAAGGGTTACCCTGCCACAGTCTCCTTAGATCCCTCAGGCTAGTCCCCGGTGGCACAGAAAAACCCTATGGTATTTTGCAGCAGAGCAAAGAACTAGTCCCACAGAGAAAAAAACCCACAATAATCCTGTCCCAGGCCTACCTTCCTCTGGGGAGACTCTGGTAATCAGTCTTGGGAGAGGTACTGAGCATGCCCTTTCCTCAGAGAGCAAAGGATAGTAGGGCTGCTCTTACTGAGCTTTCCTCTTTCCTTTTTAACTGCCCCACCCTTACTACCTGACAGCAAGTGCAAATGTGGCAGGGCAGGGGCTGAGTGGGCTCCTAGCAGCTAGTTAACCCTTGCTGACCCAGGATGGGGATGACACACCCCAACACAAGGCCTAAACAGAGTATTACAGAACACAATACCTTTTTTGGCTCATAAACTGTTATCCAATTTGATAACATTGATGATATATTGATCACCTACATACACTAAAAGGACAGTGCCACAGGTATCAGCAAAGCTGCCTGGGCTTCTGGCTTAGGCCAGTTGCATTACCAGACAAAGAGAAGAGCAGGCTTCAGTTAAGGCAAAATGCCTGTATGTATCTACTGCGTGAGGTGGTATTGGAGGTAACCTTGAACTGAGAATACTGTTTTGGTTTTTTTTAAGAAATACATTAGTGGTATATCAAAGGTTTTGGGTATGTCTACATTAGACACTTCAGGAACAGAAGGGGTTATTCGATCACTGTAGTAAATCTACCTCTCTGAGTGGCAGTAGCTAGGCTCATGGAAGACTTAGGCTGGCTTAATTACATTGCACAGGACATGACATTTTTCACAGTCCTGAGCAATGTAGTTAAGCCAACCTAATGTTGTAGGGTAGACCAGGCCTTTGTATTAGCATCTACACAGAATAGTGGTCTTCTGTTATTAGATTTTTTTTTTGCACACTTACATTCTTGAATAATTAAATGATGATGAAAAACTCTGGCTGAGACTCTGGAAAACATAATGAGCATTCATATAATGTTCAATGTGAACCTGAAGTGTTCTGGAAAAGTTGTTAAAAGACCCTTCAGATATTCATGACCAAATGTGGAAATCTAAACAGGACATCTAAATCCCACATTTGGGCATTTAAATTCACACTTAGGTCCATAAAATGGCCATTCACATGCCTAAGTGTTGATTCAAGTTCTCAAATGTGGATATGCTATTTAGACACGATGAAAAATGGGTTCTTGGCAGGGGCGGCTCCAGGCACCAGTGCAGCAAGCGCGTGCTTGGGGCGGCAAGCCGCGGGGGGTGGCCTGCTGGTTGCTGTGAGGATGGCAGTCAGGCGGCCTTCGGCGGCATGCCTGCGGGAGGTCCGCCGGTCCCGCGGCTTCGGCGGCGGGGACGCTGATGGCGTGGCACTGGCGGACCTCCCGCAGGCATGCCGCTGAATCCGCGTGACCAGCAGACCGCGCGCAGGCGTGCCGCCGAAAGCCACCAGCCTGCCGTGCTTGGGGCGGCAAAAAACATAGAGCCGCCCCTGGCTCTTGGTGGTTTTATTTTATAACCATAAGCCGTTGCATTACATGAAAGACCATTTAAAGGGAAGGCAGTGAATATTCAAAAATACACCTTGGGGACAATTTATTAAATGTCACGATTACTTTGTCTTGGGAACAGGCATGTTTGCACTAGATAAAAACAATTCCAACTTGTCACAAGTGACCAAGAAAGTGCAACAAAGTGTACTTTACAAAACTAACACATACAGATAAATCGAAAGGCATTATTAATGCAGCAGGTGGGTCATCACAAGATTTTTATTTTTAATGTACATCTTGCAGTGCTGCATCCTGAATAGAGTTAGCAAAACAACCATTAAAAGAGATAGAAAGACAGTGCCTGCATCACCTTCCTTACACTACTTAAAGTTCAATCCCTAAATTAGCTGAGAATTGTGTGGGGTTTGAGCTCCACAGCTGCCTTTGATTTTCAATGAGAGTCATATGGCTACAATTCCATGAAATTGTTTAAAGGTGTTAAATGTAAGAGTCACTTGTATTTAAATACAAATTATACCATGCATTTGTTTTAATAACGTCTGTGCTGAGGCAGATAACAATTGTTGCCAGATTGTGTAGGGGTATAGTAGGGCAGAAAGGAGGGAATTAATAGCTTTCCTCCCCACATCACTTCCCAGAGCTAAGCTTGGTCCTTGTGTTCAGACAGTAAAAGGACTATAGTACTCTTGCACCACCACCATCACCACTAGGTCCCCCCAAAGAGTGAGTCATGTTGGTCAGCAGAGCTTGCACCCCACAGGTGGGAAGGGGAACTTGTAAAGTCTGCGTGATGCAGCAGTCACTATCCTTCTGCTCTCCCAGAGGTATTGGGCAGGATTCTGTTCTCACATCAGGTATGTGTAACTAGACTGGCTTTAAAGGCATGGGATTATGGAGTGTACAATTTAGAAAATCGTAACACTTTTATTAAATCTGTAGGTGGTGCAGTGGAGTGCACTGGTGGACAGGACGATGATTAGAAACAGGCGAGACTGTTTTTTTAGCAAGGCATGTGGCAGAAAAAGTAAAAACACTGGTTAAACCATAGTCCTGTTGGGCCTCCCCTCTCTCTTTTTTACTCAACCAACAAATCTCTAGAGTGAATAATCTTGTAATAATGTAGATAATCCCATTTACTGGATATCCTTCCTGCAGGACAGTTTTGTCAGTTTTGGCAAGGGTTACCCTGCCACAGTCTCATGCAATACCATATTAATATTCAATACTTAGAAAATGTAATTATCCCATAGGTTGATGGGTGTACTGAGAAATCTAGCTATCACTTCTTCCCTAGCCATAATAAAGAACTAGTAATAGTGTTCATATGTTTGAAGAATCTTATAGAAAACCCCTTAAGCAGCATGTTGCAAAGTTCATTACATTGATGAGCTACTGATATTTTAATACTTTGCCCAATGTCTCTCCATCTCATGCATTGACAATGTTCTATGTTTCGTATTGTCTTCTGCAAACTGACAATAAGTACCTATTTTTGCTTTAGTTTTTTTGAACTGGGTTTTGACTATCCTATCACAGACAATGTACTGACTGTGGATCTTAGAAAATATGATTTGCCATACTGGGCCAGGCCAGTAACCCATCTAGTCTGATATCCTGTCATTCACATTGACCAATATCAGAACCTTCAGAAGAAGGTGCAAGACTTGCAGTAATGGGCAATTATATAACAACCTACAATTTCTTCCTAGCTTCTGATGGTTACTCTGAGTTATGTTGTGGTGCATGAGGGTTTGTTACTCCCCATACAATTTTTATCCTATTTTATGAGTTTTCATAGATTCATAGATTCTAGGACTGGAAGGGACCTCGAGAGGTCATCGAGTCCAGTCCCCTGCCCGCATGGGCACTATCTATGTGGATGTTCTCCACATATATAGCCATATATGTGCCTAATCCTTTTCTGACTCCTACTAAGCACTTGGCTTGAATGGAATCATGTGGCAGGGAGTCCCACAGATTAATTATGCAGTGAATAAAAAAAGTATTCCCTTGTTGCAGTTTTAAATTTCTTGCCTTCCATTTTCATTGGCTATCCCCTTGATCTTGTATTATGAGAAAGGATAAACAGGAGAACCTGATTTACCTTCTTTCTAGCAGTTGTTCTTTTGTACATTTCTATTGTGTCCTCTCTGAGCAATTTCCTCCCTAAACAAAACTATCCCAATCTTTTCATCATTGAAATAAATATATCTCTGTCCTCTAAAGAGATGTTGAGAAAAAGGCAAATGGTAGCCTGTGAAACAGTCAAGAGCATGGAGAACGTTGCAGTATTTCATCTAGAAATGTGCCAAGGAAGGACATCTGGGTATCATTGTAGGCATAGGAGGGTATAAACAGCTTGAAAGGACAAGGGTCTGTCATCATCACAGCACTCATTCTTTCTCTTTCTCAACCAATGACTATTCCACGGTGGATATATATTAAATAGTCACTGGGCTAGAGAGAGGAAGTGGGAAGCCTCGAGTCCAGTGCTCTGAGGCCACCTACCAGATCAGGCCCCACATGCAACTTAGGTACCTGAATGTCTATCTTTCCCAGGTTTGCAAATTGCTCAGAGATTTAAGGGGAGATAGGCCTACAGTGGGGCAGAAGTGTGCATGCTCCATGGGCCAAAACTTCAGTGCTGAGGGAACTTTGACAGCAGAAAGTTAGGCTGAGTGAGTTTAGGCACCTATAGGGCTAGACAAAAGCCATCTGGGAGTTTTGTGGATTGCAGTGGTGCTGTGCACAGGCACTTAGATGTCTAACTCTGGAGTTTAGGTGCCCAAGGTGCTTTGTGAATTGTACCCACGGAATTAGAAATCATCAGAGCTGGGTGAACAAATTGTTAGGTAAATCAGCACAGCTCCATGCTGCTACAGTGATTTAGACCAGCTGAGAATCTGGACCAACATTCATACCAACTTTTGGAAATTGCTATTGAGTAATTATTCAAGTTTATAACTGAATAATACTGCAAGGTTTGGCATTTTAGCAATCAAATAACTGTTCGGAAATATCTTTTCCCCCATTAAACTGTAGTAAGCACTGTCCCAAAGGTGCTGTGGAAGGGAACTTTAAGGAGAAATCGAACATAGGTTTAGGGAAAATAAGGGAAAGGAACACAAAGAAATGGAAAGGAAAGAAGGAATCAGAATGTGAAAGAGCTGTTGGTGGGATTAATACTGGTGACATGTCAGGCTATGACAGCTATGTGGGGAGAGAACTAGCACAACAGTCAATGCCCTATAGTGAGCAGAGAACTGGGTGTGGTTTGATATCTTGGAGTTCGGTTTCCACGCATTCAAAAGTGTGGATGTTCTCTTTGTCACACACGACTGTCTTGTAGCTATCTCACTTGGGCCATAATTCAGCACCCTTTGAAGTCAATGGAAAGACTCCCAATGGTGCCAACATATAACTGGGCTGGGGAGGCTTACCCTTTCCTTGAGCATCCTATTCCATGCATTCCCACTTGGAAAATGAGTGAAAACAGTGTATTGATATCTATGGAAAGACAGATGCTTTTTTATTTCCATATATCAGTTAGATATATTTGAGAAAATATGCTATTGTTCACTCTTTTTCGTAGGCATGGCTAGCCCTGCCAAGTAAACTATATTTGGCATAGGTTATTCACTCTTTGCTGCTTGCTGTGAAGATTTTATTTAGGGTAAACAGTGACATACTTTTGCACCTATGTAGCCATCTGTAGTCAAACATAAAGGTGTAGTAGTTCATAGAGTACTGTGTAATATTCAGTCTGGCAGCCAAAGGAAAAAGGCATGTGAATTCTACTCATGACAACTGGAATATCAGTCATTTTCCCCATTGCCAAGAAAATGTGCCTCTACCCCACAAGAAGATGTTTGCATTGTTATTTCCTTATTCAATATCCTGACATTCAGTTATTCAAATTTCATTGTGACTGCAGCTAGCTTTGGTACAGCAGATACTCGGACAGACTCTAGCCAGGTTACAGCCCCATTGCTTCTCAGTGGCGAATGCCCAGCACAGCATCCCTCTGGAGAAGGGGAACTCTCTGCTGGAACACTGCGCGGCATTGGGCCCTGTGCCTCTGCCTACTTCCTTGTACAGAAGTTGGGAATATGGTGTGATGGGGGCTGTGCTCTGCTACACCAATCCCCCACTGTAGCAGAGTCCATTAAGGTTCCTCTATCACTGGCACAACTCAGAGCTGCTTGGCTGCCTTTGGCCCTGTGGGTTAGGGATTTATAACTGGCTTCATGACAAGTGCCACCATCTCCTGCACTGAGTGAATCTAGTTCTAGAACTCCATCTCCACTCACTAAAGGAATGCCACACAACAGTCCAGCAGGGGCATACTATGGGGACAGAGAGGACTCCAGCAACACACAACTCACAGGAGAGGATTTTTTTTTTTAATATCTTGGTCAGATCAGATCTATAAGACGTCTAGTGAACTGAAACGCACAGAATAGACAAACTTCATTAGCATTACACAAAGGTCCAAGATCTTAATTAGCAGACAATTGTGATGGCATTGCTCCTTAATGACAAGAAGCTTGCAACAAAATATCAGTGTTTTGGCTAACGTTTAGAGGAGAGCATTCTGAAGCTCCAGTGGCAGAATTACTGCATCTGATTCCCTTCTCACACCATTGATTCCTATAGAGTTATTACTGATTTACACCACTGTGACAGGTGGCTCAGGGCCCACTATTTTGTTAAATCATTGGTGAATCCCAGCAGGTGAAGATTCCTCACAATCTGAAAAGGTGTTTATTTAGGGCTGTCGATTAATTGCAGTTAACTCACACGATTAACTCCAAAAAATTAATCGTGATTAAAAAAATTAATAGTGATTAATCGCACTGTTAAACAATAGAATACCAATTTAAATTTATTAAATATTTTGGATGTTTTTCTATAATTGCATATATATTGTATTCTGTGTTGTAACTGAAATCAATATGTATATTATTTTTATTACAAATATTTGAACTGTAAAAATGATAAACAAAAGAAATCGTTTTTTTCAATTCACCTCATACAAGTACTGTAGTGCAAACTCTTTGTTGTGAAAGTGCAATTTACAAATGTAGATTTTTTGTTACATAACTGCATTCAAAAATAAAACAATGTAAAACTTCTGAGCATACAAGTCCACTCAGTCCTACTTCTTGTTCAGCCAATTGCTAAGACAAACAAGTTTGTTTACATTTATAGGAGATAATGCTGCCCACTTTTTATTTACAATCTAACCAGTAAGTGAGAACAGGCATTTGCATGGCACTTTTGTATCCGCTAATCCACATCTGAGCTTTCCTGGGAACGTTCAAACTAACATGTAAACAATGGCATCAGCCTGCAAAAAGCTGAATCATTCATGGACATGTGACTTGCCCAGGTGGCTACAAACTCCATCTTGTTGCTGTGATTTTGCACAGGAGAACAAAGGGGTTTTCGCCCACAAGAGAAAGAATATAAAAGGCCCTGGAAACCCCTCCATTTTGTCTTCAGCTGGCTCAAGAGATGGCCTCTCCACCCCAAAGAGATGACTGAAAAACTAGAACAAAGGACAGTAACTACGGGGGTGTGAGTAATTGCTGCACTCAGTCTAGGAAGGAGTCCAGTCTGTGAAAGAAGCTTATTGGAACATCTCTGGGGGTGAGATTTCATCTGTAATCAGTTTCTTAATGAATTAGGGTCAGACTTGTGTGTTTTGTTTCATATTGCTTGGTAACTTACTTTGTTCTGTCTTTTATTACTTGGAACCACTTAAATACTACCTTTTATATTTAATAAAATCACTTTTGCTTATTAATTAACCCAGCGTTAAGTAATTAATACCTGGGGGAGCAAAAAGCTGTGCATATCTCTCTATCAGTGTTATAGAGGGCGGATAATTTATGAGCTTACCCTGTATAAGCTTTATACAGAGTAGAAAGGAATTATTTGGGGTTTGGATCCCATTGGGAGCTGGGTGTCTGGGTGCTAGAGACAGGAGCACTTGCTAAGCAGTTTTCAGTTAAGTCTGCAGCTTTGGGGACGTAGTTCAGAGCTGGGTCTGTGTTTGCAGCAGGCTAGCGTGTCTGGCTCAACAAGACAGGGTTCTGAAGTCATACAATTATAAAATATTAGAGTTGAAAGAGAGCTCACGAGGTCATCTAATCCAATCCCCATGCTCAAAGCAGGACCAACACCAACTAAATCATCCCAGCCAAGGCTTTGTCAAGCCAGGCCTTAAAAACCTCTAAGGATGGAGATTCCACCACCTCCCTAGGTAACCCATTCCAGTGTTTCATCACCCTCCTAGTGAAATAGTGTTTCCTAATATCCAACCTAGACCTCCCCCTCTGCAACTTGAGACCATTGCTTCTTCTTTTGCCATGTGCCACCACTGAGAACAGCCTAGCTCCATCCTCTTTGGAACCCCCCCTTCAGGTA
This sequence comes from Terrapene triunguis, assembly GCF_002925995.2. Taxonomy (NCBI): domain Eukaryota; kingdom Metazoa; phylum Chordata; order Testudines; family Emydidae; genus Terrapene; species Terrapene triunguis. Next base: position 513,318 of record NW_020664477.1, on the reverse strand, counting down.
GTTGAAGGCTGCTATCAAATCCCCCATCACGCTGCTCTTCTCCAGACTAAATAACCCCAGTTTCCTCAGCCTCTCCTCGTAAGTCATGTGGCCCAACCCCCATAATCATTTTCGTTGCCCTTCGCTGGTCTCTCTCCAATTCATCCACATTCTTTCTGTAGTAGGTTGCCCAAAACTGGACGCAATACTCCATATGTGGCCTCACCAGTGCCAGCCTCACCAGTGCTGAATAGAGGGGAATAATCTGTTCCCTTGATCTGCTGGCAATGGTCCTACTAATGCAGCCCAATGTGCCATTAGCCTTCTTGGCAACAAGGGCACACTGTTGACTCATATCCAGCTTCTTGTCCACTGTAATCCCCAGGTCCTTTTCTGCAGAACTTCTGCTTAGCTAGTCAGTCCCCAACCTGTAGCAGTGCATGGGATTCTTCCATTGTAAGTGCAGGACTCTGTGCGTGTCCTTGTTGAACCTCATCAGATTTCTTTGGCCCAATCCTTCAATTTGTCTAGGTCACTCTGGACCCTATCCCTAACGTCCAGCATATCTACCTCTGCCCTCAGCTTAGTGTCATCCCCGAACTTGCTGAGGGTGCAATCCATCCCATCACCCAGATCATTAATGAAGATGTTTAACAAAACCAGCCCCAGGACTGACCCCTGGGCCATTCTGCTTGATACCGGCTGCCAAGTAGACATCGAGCCGTTGATCACTACTCGTTGAGCCCGACAATCTAGCCAGCTTTCTATCCACCTTATAATCCATTCATCTTGGACTATACCATACTTCTTTAACTCGTTGGCAAGAATACTGTGGGAGACCGTATCAAAAACTTTGCTAAAGTCAAGGTGTATCACATCCACCACATTCCCCATATCCACAGAGCCAGTTATCTCATCATTGAAGGCAATCAGGTTGGTCAGGCATGACTTGGGTCATCACTTCTTCCTCCCTTCCTTAGCAGAAAACGTTTGTTTTGTCTTAACAACAAAATCGAGTACACTGGCAGAAGATGATTTCATACCACATTTTAATGAAAACAGTGAAAAAAATAAAATTCACCACTTTTTGTTCTACTCGTGAAACTTCTTACAATCTTTATTGACTGGAAGCACAGCTGCAATTTGTGTGCAAAAATTGTGCTGTGCCAAGAGGAGACAAGGTAACTTTTACAACAAATAATAGAGTTACTGGTGATAAACCCTTCTCTTTTTATGTTCCTGAACATTCTGGCACTTAATGAGATTATTTCCTCTTGTCAATTACAGCAGTTATTTTATTAGGTATTGTGACGGGGTCAGGCCAGATGGCAACAGGAGAATGATAGAAGGTAGATACATTAGCCCCAGATTAAGCAGGTCCCTTTCCCCTGAGTAAGATAATGGGCTGTTCCAGAACAATCAGGAAGTTGCTGGAACCAATTATGGCAGGCAGGCTAATTAGGATACCTGGAGTCAATTAAGAAACTACTAGAATCAAAAGGACAGGCAGGCTAATCAGGGCACCTGGTTTAAAAAGGACCTCACTTCAGTTAGTGAGGTGCGTGCGAGGAGCTGGGAGCAAGAGGTGCGCAAGGAGCTGAGAGTGAGAAGGCATACTGCTGGAGGACTGAGTAGTACAAGCATCATCAGGCATCAGGAGGAATGTCCTGTGGTGAAGATAAAGAAGGTGTTGGGAGGAGGCCATGGGGAAATAGCCCAGGGAGTTGTAGCTGTCACGCAGCTGTTACAGGAGACACTGTAGACAGCTGTGATCCACAGGGCCCTGGGCTGGAACCCAGAGTAGAAGGGGGGGCCCAGGTTCACCCCATCCCCCCAACTCCCTATTTGATACAAGAGGAGTTGACCTGGACTGTGGGTTCCACCAGAGTGGGTCAGCAGAGACTGCGGGGATTGTTCTTCTCCCTTTCCCCATGCTGGCCAGTGATAAGGTTAGCTGAGTGAACGGCAAGTTTGAGCCACTAGCAAAAGTGGTCAAACTGAGGGCTGCCATGAATCTCTGAGGCAAGCAAATCCGCCATTAAGCGCAGGACCCACCAAGGCAGAGGAGGAACTTTGTCACAACTGGTGTCTAGTGGTGGGATTTGGTGTGCACAGCACAGCAGCAGCAGGAGGGTGTTATAAAAAAAAAAAAAAAAAAAAGGAGATTTTTTTCCCCCTCACCACAATGGATGAAGTAGTGTGGGCACTGATACAAGCCACGGCTGCCCAGCAGGAGGCTACCCGTGTCCAGGCAGCCGCCCAACAGGAGGCAATACAGCTGCAGCAGGAGACCAAATGCCTGTTGATGGCCCAGGCTGCTCAAGACTGTGCTGTGTTGCAGGAACTGGTAAATCAGGTGAAGGCCCTTACAGAGCTGAATCACAGCCATGATGGGACGTGGATCATATGGGCCAGCAATTGCCTGAAGAAAATGACGCGGGAGGATGACGTAGAAGCATACCTCCTGGCCTTTGAGGGGACAGCCCTACGGGAGGCTTGGCCTTGAGATCAGTAGTCTGGCATCCTTGCCCCATTCCTGTGTGGGGAGGCCCAAAAGACCTATTATGATATGTCTGAAGAGGCTGCGGCAGATTACCCCAGCTGAAAGCAGAGATTCTGGCCAGATCTCGGGTAACGACCACAGTGCAGGCCCAGTGATATCATGAGTGGAGGTACCAGGAAAACAAAACCCCATGGTCCCAATTATATGACCTCATCAATCTCTCATGAACGTGGTTACGAACTGAGTCCCAGAGTCCGGAAGAGATACTAGAGGTTCTGGTCATCAACCGGTACATGAGAGGACTACCACCAGACCTTCATGCCTCGGTAAATCAGAACGAACCCTCCACCTATGATGAGGTTGTCGCACTGGTAGAGAGGCGAAGGATGGCAAGAGAACTGTCCTGACTACTTAAGGAAGAGGCACCCCGGGTTAAAATAGCAGCACCAAGACCCAGAGCTCGGGCAACTGGGCCCCTAGGAGGGCCCAGGTGGAAAAAGAGAGAGAGGCTGAAGGCCCATCAGAGGCCCCAAAGAGTCAGAGCCCTGAGGGGGAAGAGGATAGTGTCATTAGACTGCCCAAACCAAGAGACCCAGGGAATGCCTAGGGCCCCATACAGACGTTATGCCTGCGGGCAGTGGGGACACATAGCTGCACAGTGTCCCAATGCCGAGGAGCCTAGGAAGTGTAACCTGGGGAACTAGGCAGACCCATGCTCCCTAGTCCACCTGGTGGGGGTTGCACTAACCCCCCATATATACACCAGACCAGTAAAACTAAATGGGGCAGAGACCCTGGCACTGGTTGATTTGGGGAGTGCTATCACGCTTATTTCAGGGAAGCTTGTGAAGCATAGTTAGCTGCTGCATGCAAAACGCACACGGGCAACATGCGTCCATGGGACAGTTAGTTACTACCCCACCATCCCAGTAAAAATCGAGATCCAAGGGAACACTACTGAGGTAGCAGCAGGTGTAGTCCCTAAACTCCCATACCCGGGAGCTCATTGGGAGGGACTGGTTGAACAGGGGGAAACCTTGAAGTTAGTGAAGCATCCATGGTGAAAGAAGGGCAGCTAAGGCCTTGGGGACCCAGATCCTGACCCAGGGACAGAGGGTCGCCCTTGTGGGCAGGTGGACCAGGGTAGCTGGGAAGGAGGCTGCCCCAGAGGAGGAAATTTTGGATGAGACCAAGCTGAGGACCCAAGGTATGACAACATTAGGAAGGAGGTGACAGAAATAGATGGGGTCCCTGTGGAAGGGAAAACCCAGGGACCAGGACCCTACATCATAATGAAAGAGAATCTCTTGTACCGGGTTGCACCAGTACAGGGGCAGAAGGCACAGCAGCTTCTAGTACCTTAAAAACACCAGAATGCTGTATTAAGCCTTGCCCATAGTCATCATTTGAGGGTAGAAAAGACCCTGGCACGGGTCCTACAATGGTTCTTCTGGCTCGGAGTACATGAAGAAGTGTGGAGGTACTGTGCCTCCTGCCCGGAGTGTCAGCTGCACAGTCCCCATCCTCACTTGAGGGCACCTTCAGTACCCCTTCCCATCATAGAGGTGCCCTTCGAGTGAATAGCCATGGACCTAGTGGGACCCCTGGAGAAGATGGCCCGGGGCCACCAATGTATACTTGTAATTCTGGACTATGCTACTTGCTACCCAGAAGCCATCCCACTGCGGACCACGGCCTCTAAAACGATAGCCAAAGAGCTGGTGGGGTCTTTGCCCAAGTGGGGCTACCAAAGGAGATATTAACAGACCAAGGAACAGCATTTATGTCAAAGCTAATGAAGGACCTCTGTACCCTGCTCCATATACATACCCTGAGAACTTCAGTCTATCATCTGCAGACCAATGGGCTGGTAGAAAGATTTAACCGAACCCTGAAGGCTATGATAAGGAAGGTGGTTAAGTTGGGATGGGAAGGATTGGGACATCCTACTACCTTACCTTATGTTCACCATCCGGGAGGTACCTCAGACCTCAACTGGGTTTTCCCCCTTTGAATTATTATATGGGCACCACCCCCGTGGCATACTAGTTATTGCCAAAGAGATCTGGGAAGAGGAACCCAATGAGGGAAGAAGTACAATTGAACACGTCCAACAATTCCAACCAGGGGATAGGGTGATGGTATTGGTACCTATGGCAGAAAGCAAGCTTTTGGCCCAATGGCAGGGGTCCTATGAGGTGGTTGAACCCATGGGGGAAGTAACCTACAAGGTGTGGCAGCCAGGACGCCAGAAACAAGAACAGATTTATCACATTAACCTCTTAAAGACTTGGCACCAGCGGGAGGCACGTATAGTGGCACAAGAGACCCCGATCCAGGGAAATAATCTGCATGAGCAGATCAGGATATCCACTGATCTGACACCAAAGCAGAAGAAGGAGGTAACTGAGATGATCAACTGGTACCAGGATGTGTTTTCAACCAAAGAAGGCCGGACCACTTTAGCATATCACCACATTATCACAGACCCTGGGGCAAAGGTAACTTTAAGGCCCTACCGGGTCCCAGCGGCAAAAAGGGAGGAGATCAAGGCAGAAGTAAAAAGGATGTTGGAGCTGGGAGTCATCAAAGAATCCCACAGTCAATGGTCGAGCCAGATTGTGTTGGTGCCCAAACCCGATGGCACCACTAGGTTTTATAATGACTTTCGCCGGCTGAACAAGATATCCAAATTCGATGCATACCCCATACCCCGTATTAATGAGTTAGTTGACCGCCTGGGCAATGCCCGATTTTTGGCCACCCTTGATTTAACAAAGGGATACTGGCAGATTCTCCTTGCCAAAGATGCGAAAGAAAAGACAGCATTCTCTACACCAGAGAGTCTGTTTCAATATACTGTTCTTCCTTTTGGACTGCATGGGGCACCTGCCACCTTCCAGCATCTTATGGACAAGCTCCTGTGGCCCCATACCAGTTATGCATCTGTGTACCTGGACGAAATGATTATTCATACCCCCAATTGGGAGACCCACTTGGGAAAGGTGGAAGCAGTTCTGGACACGCTAAGACGGGTTGGTCTCACAGCCAACCCAGCCAAGTGTGCTATAGCATTAGCTGAGGCTAAATACCTTGGCTGCATTGTAGGAAGGGGCATGGTCAAGCCCCAACTGAACAAACTGGAGGCTATCCAAAATTGGCCCCGGACAAATCGGAAAAAGCATGTCCGGGCATTCCTGGGTGTGGTGGGGTACTACCGGCGATTTATTCCCCCATTTCGCCACCTGATGGACCTGATAAAAGCCCGGGGTCCAGACATGGTGAAGTGGACAGACGCTGCAGAGAAAGCATTCATGGATCTATGGACAGCCCTCTGCAGTAAACCCATGCTTATACCCCCGGACTTCAACAAAGAGTTCATTTTACAAACAGATGCATCTGAAGTAGGATTGGGAGCTGTCCTATCGCAGATGGTCAGAGACGAAGAACACCCAATCCTCTATCTCAGCAGGAAACTCCTCCCAAGAGAGAAGAAGTATGCAGTGGTTGAGAGAGAGTGCCTTGCTGTGAAATGGGCCATCGAAACACTTTGTTATTACCTATTGGGACGACAGTTTACCCTTGTGACCGATCATGCACCCCTTCAGTGGATGCAGCGAAATAAAGAGAAGAATGCAAGGGTGACCAAATGGTTCCTGTCCCTACAACCTTTTCAATTCACCATACAACACCGGGCCAGAAGCCACCATGGCAACGCAGATGGCTTGTCGTGGGTACACTGCCTGACGTCCCAAGTTGCCCAACCCCATGGTGTGTGACAGGGTCAGGCCAGATGGCTACAGGAGAGTGATAGAAGGTAGATACATTAGTCCCAGATTAAGCACAGGACCCACCAAGGCAGAGGAGGAATTTTGTCACAGTATATATAAGTTGATCTAATATAATGAAATGACTGGAGATAATTCATCGTCTTTCACAGTATCACATATTAAAATTAAGGTATAAGAGTCTATTCTTTATTGATTTTTGTATGCACTTAGCCCTTTTTATTCATTGTCTTTCTTATTTCCTCTCTATTAATAACTTTTTCTATTTGAAATATATAATGTAGCTCCTTTCATCCCAATGAAAGACACATTTAGGACTATGGGAACATAGGGGTAGCCTTACTGGATCAGCCTAGTCCACTATCCTGTCTCCTATAGCAGCAAGCATCCAATGCTTCAGATGAAGGTGCAAGAAACCCTGTAGCATGCAGACATGGGATGATCTATCCCCATGAAAGTCTCCTCTCCCTACCAAAAATTAGCATAGGGCCTGAAGTATGAGGTTTTATATCCCTTCCAGTATTTAGCAGTAATTATGACATCTCTGGATATTCTTGTTATCCATATACGTTTCCAGCCTGCCTTTGACTTATCCTAAGTTCTTGAATATACCCACATCATGTGGCAATGAGTTCTGCAGTCTAATTAGGCACTGTATGAAAAAAGTATTTGCTTTTATCAGTTTTGAATTTGCCACCTTTCAATTTCATGGCATGGCCTCTTGTTCTTCTGTTATGGGACAGCAAGGACAGAAGGGAGGACAGAAACTCCCCATTTACCTCCTCCAAACCCTTCAGCATTTTATATACTTTTATCATGTTCCCTATGTCTCTCTTTTCTAACGTGAATACTGTCAGAGCCAGGGAATGAGGAGTCCTAGCTGGCAGGGCCTGGGAAAGAAGCAGAACCAGAAGCTGTGAAGAAGCTGCCCTTGGGCAAGCATATCAGCTTGGGTTTTGGCTTCAGGAGTGATGGAGACAACAGCTCTAGGGGCACCAGCAGCAAGGTGTGCCTGTTTTCCAGCTTCCTTAGCATCTGGAGGGGGCCAAATGTGAACTGTACTCTCAGTACTGGCTACTGCTGTGCCATGCTCCACTGAATGGCCACAGGGAGATAGTGGAAGTTTTGGGGAGGAATGATGCACTAACCAACCTGGCAGATGGCAAACTCTTTTCTGTTCTATGTAGGTTCTTATACCCGCCCCCTCATCATCATTGTCCCTGAGAACCTAAAAGGGTGTTACCCTCTTCACTTGGCATCCCAAAGGAAGGCATTGAGATCGTGAAACTGCTCATCTACCAGGGACCCTCAGACTCTAAAGTGAACAGAATGCTCTTGAGAGCAGAGAACTCAAACAATATGGCTCCTTAAATCCCTACATCAATCCCAAGAATAAGGGCAATGAGAGCACATTGCCCTGTGCTGCCCAGCACGGCCATACAAGTGAAGGTTCTCCTGGAGGAGCTGATTGACTCAACTGATTCTGAAGTAAAAATATCACTGCCTGAAGTTTTATCTTGGAGGTTTACCATTCAACTGTCAGCCAAGACAAAACAGCCTTAGCTTGAGAGATAAAATGATATCATAGTCCAAACTGATGTCCTAGATTTCTTCTATATATGTTTCATATGAACACTATACCACTAATCATAATCAATAAGTGCAGTGAATTATTTTTTAGTGAAAACAAATATTCTTATTGTAAAAGAAACATGCAAATAAATGAAGATAAATTAAATAGATTATTCCAGCACCCTGTGATTTCTTTTACAGTGATAGAGCTAGTCTTTTCTATTGTGAAAATTCTAGCGGAAAATTTTCAACTGGTTTCAATTGGCACAATAATTTATACTAAAGGAGTAGGTAGATTTTGAATTATAGGGGTGAAATCTGGGATCTCGTGGCCAGTGACAAAACTCCCATTGACTTCAGTGGAGCCAGATTTTCACCATAAGTATTTAAGTTCTGCATTCAGAAGATGCAAATGGGTTCCAAACAAATAACTGTGCATGCAAAATATGCAGTGGATAGTGGTATGTGCAGTTACTGGTTTTGTGTGTGCAACTGTATGTTTTTGGAATAACTATCACTTTGCACCTCCATTTGTATGTTTTGGCCTAAGGTTCACTTTTGAGGCACAACCATGAATGCGGGTTGGTGTGGTGTTGGGGGGGGGGGTGGAGCCATACTGACCTAGTGGGACTTCAGGGATGCACAATCCTCCCCTGAGCTTTCTGATGCATGCTGGCAGGTGAAGGGGGTATTTAGCATGATGCAACCCATTCCCCCAGGTTTTTCCAGTGCAAGTGAGGGAGCATAGCAATGGCCTTGCCTCCCTAGATTCTAAGCAATTCAGACAGAGGCTTCCCTACGTCCAAGGGGCCAGGGCATTCAACTCTGAAGGCTTTGTAGTTTAAAAAAAACCCCATTATAATCTGCCAGTTATGGTGCAACACACAAGACACAGTTGTTCCACATTTCAGCCGGTCATTACAGTGTGGTAGATGTGAAAAGTTACAACTATACTTCAGGGCAGAAGGCGGAAGCATTCAGGGGCTACAATTGTGGCTGAATTTATGGGGGCTGAAAAAATTGTAGAAATGTTCATTGCACTCTTCTTTGTGCAAGAGACAGCCACAGTCTGTTTTGTAAAGGGACTGCTCAGTGCAAAAGAAACACACTCTACTTACAGTACTGCAGGCTTGGGACATGTTGCTTTGTTTGACTGCACTAACTAAAAGGAAGTAAGAGAGGGGTGGAACATGGCTCCAACCCATTATATACTGAGTAACTCAGTTAACCTCTTGATGACCCCTTTACTACAATCTGTGTGATCAAAACATAGGCTCCCATCCTTCAAAATGTAATTCTAAATGTTTACATAAATGCAGCTACATTTTGTCCAGTTGGGTTTTTTCTAAAGTGCTGGCCAGTCAATGCTTTCTGTCCTTTTCCCTGCCTTGCTCTCGTGTCTCTCTTTCTCCTCTCTCATATTGCCTCCATCTAACACATGTTTAGTAGAAAGAGGAATCTTAATAGCTCTTCCAGTTCTCCAGTGAAAGGTCCCTGTAGAATGAAAATAAAATCCAAATTTGGCAGCAATACCAGAAACAACCTCTTCTAATAGGTAAAAGGTATTTGGAAATGGCAGAAAGATGTTCTAGTCTGATGCTTTGCTTACCAAACAACAGTTTGTCCTTTCCAGCTCACTCTGGACCATACAATCTGCTAAAATACATAACAAAGTATCTGGTAAGAAGAGACACATCTCCTTTGCTAAGCTCCTCAGCTGGGAGTTTATAGAGACAACACAGACTGAGATGAAACACAGAATTACGTTGAAAGACAGCAGACTGACAAGGTTTCCTTTTCACACTCCATAATGTAGGCTTATGGTTCCAGGTGGCTGCTAAGCTTGTACTAACACCCTTAAATTCCACATATTGCAGTTGTTTCATTATTCCTTCCTATTGCTATTCACAGGCTGAGATGCCAGAACCTCAAATAGACAAGAGAAATCGCAAAATTACTAAAGAGGGAAAAATGACAAAATTCCATCAGGATTGCATTGAATACATGACAGCAAAGAAAAGAGGTGTCATCTTCTGTCTCCAGATTCCTCTATCCAGCTGACATATGTCACTGCTGCTGGATATGCTAGCTAGCTGATTTATTACACTGTACTCCTGTGGCTAAGGCATGGGTTCTGGTTAGAGGAGTGAGAGGCACAATGTGACTTCCACTATTAGTTGAAGAGTGTGCTGAAGTCTTAGAAATGTCAAACTCCAGGTCTGTCACTTTGCTGGATGAACTAGATGAGAAAGTATTCTACAAAGGAGATCCACTGAAGCAAATGATGTTTAGAAAAGTGCAATCTTATGAGACTTGTTACCATTTAAAATGCTTTCCCAAGCTTTAACTCATATGGAAATGAGTTTAAATATGACTTGGGTCTTGGAATTTGAAAAGGAAAGCACGGAAGGAGGACAGCATTCAATTGACTAATCATACAAGTATGGCTAATGCTTTCTCTACCACCCATGACTCTTTTGACCTTTCTCCTATGCAAAGTCTGCCCCACCAACCCCCAGCATCCATTTTCCCAACTCCTGTTGCATGTCACTGAATGCCTCTGCAGAAAGTTCCATGAGCAGGTGGATTTTCTCCACAAATCTGTTTTTTTCTTTTTAAGTTCTGCAGTCTTCCATATCACCCTCATTCTCCTATGCCCATAAGCACTGTCACCTTTTGGCTACTTTTGACTCCAGTTTCAACCATCCTTCCCTGCTTTCTGTGCAAGATCTTAAGAACATAAGAATGTCCATACTGGGTCAGACCAAAGGTCCATCCAGCCTGTCTACCAACAGTGACCAATGCCAGGTGTCCCAGAGGGACTGAACCTAACAGGTAATGATCAAGTGATCTCTCTCCCACCATCCATCTCCATCCTCTGACAAACAGAGGCTAGGGACACCATTCTTTATCCATCCTGGCTAATAGCCATTAATGGACTTAACCTCCATGAATTTATCTAGCTCTCTTTTAAACCCTGTTATAGTCCTAGACTTCACAACCTCCTCAGACAAGGAGTTCCACAGGTTGACTGTGCGCTGTGTGAAGAAGAACTTCCTTTATTTGTTTTAAACCTGCTGCCCATTAATTTCATTTGGTGGCCCCTAGTTCTTATATTATGGGAACAAGTAAATAACTTTTCCTTATTCACTTTCTCCACACCACTCATGACTTTGTATACCTCTATCATATCCCCCCCTTTATATCCTCTTTTCTAAGCTGAAAAGTCCTAGCCTCTTTAATGTCTCCTCATATGGGACCCATTCCAAACCCCTAATTATTTTAGTTGCCCTTCTCTGAACCTTTTCTAATGCCAGTATATCTTTTTTGAGATGAGGGGACCACATCTGTACACAGTATTCAAGTATCTTCTCTTGAGGGAGTCAGGAAGATAAAAATCTGCTATAGCCTTCCTCCGGTTCCCCTTCTCCTTGAATACACTCCCCTTTCTTCCTTCTTACTGCCATTGACATTTCTTGTCAGGTTCCCACCCCCTCTGATTCCTTTATCCATTCCAAAGACTCCTTCCCCTTCTGTCTCTTAACCTCCCTTGCTAACATCCTCTCCCTTACCTTCCTCCTTATCCCCTGGTTCCTGTAAAAAAAATACAAGCGTCTTTGTTCTCCCCACTCCTGAAAAACTTACCTCTCCAACTACCATCTCCATCTTCCCTTCATCCTTGAGTTCATCTTCATTTTTTGCCCACCTCTTCTCACGTTACACCTTTTTTGGGGTAGTGCCTTGTATCATTCCCCTCCTGACCGCTGTCTATGAGGGAAGGGCAGCCCTTCACTCCAATGCTCTGACTGCAATAATGGCCCCCGAGGATAGCTGTGTGAAAGTTAGAGCAGCCACCAGGGAATTGAATTGGCCCCAGGACTGGGGGAGCACAATTAGGAAAGAAATACCTTCAGCTGTATTTGCATTATTGTAGTGTGACAAAAAAAGGACTGGTTTTCCTTTAATTTGCACCAGTTTCACGCTGGTCTAACTCCATTACAGTTACTCCTGATTAACACCACTGGGAGAGGAGAATCAGGCTCTTTGCGTGCACATTAAAGTTGATATAATTTATGCTGACTATCGTCAGTTACAAGGAGACGTTTTGGCAGTTGGGAATCACTGAACATACGGGAATTCTGGCCAAGCTCCTTTTCCACACCTGTTGTACCAACTGCCAGGAGTCGGAGGTGAAGCAGGAGATACCCAAAGAGTCCTCTACCCAGGGAATCCTCTGGTGGGTGGCTATTCTGCCTCTAGGGCAGGATCTGGGCCAGGAAATAAGTGGGAGGGGCTGATTCCACAAAGAGTGGCACTAGGTCAAGGTGGAATTAATAAAAGAACACTGTCTTTTCAGGGAAACACAGTGACGAGCTTCTTCTGTGTCACTAGCTGGGCTGCAGGCATTTGAGGTTAGGTGGGAGCAGGGCGTGGGGTGTGAAGAGGAAGAGATTTAGATGATGGTGCTGCCTGTGACTCAGGGATTCAACTCTTGCCTCATTCATTTGGATACTCCTGATGCTATACCTGATGGAGCAAGAGGTAGGTGTCCTATTCATCTTATTAATAGCACACCATAATAGTAGAGATGGAACTTTGGCTACTGAATCTTGCCTTAGAAAAGTAAAATGCTCTGACCTGAGTATAACTGCTTCTAGCAACTGAAACTATATGCCAGAGCAAAACCTTCTAATTTCTTATATTAAGAAAAAAAAAATCAAATTCCCGATTTAATTCAAAACTCTGAACAAAATGAAAAGTGTGGGGAGCTTGCCAGTAGGAATCCGAGCTGGTAGAGGTTCCCCGGATTCTATAGATTAGATAAACCTGACAGAATAACTGACATTAGCAGAATGAAGCAACATCATAACAAGGTCTAAAAGCTACAGAATGGAACTGGAAGATTACACTTATTAGGGGTGGGGAGCAGCAGGGTATGCGAAAGGGTTGCTGAGATTAAACTACAATTTACTGAATGAAAAAGAGCAAAATCCAGCTGACTGACAATTACAGCAACTGGACACGATGGGAAGGGAATGTAGTGTAAACCTTATTTAAAAATCAATAATTTTCCCCACATGTTGCAATATGAAAGGCCAGAAGTTAAGGTAAAGGAGAAAAGTACCTGCCATCAAACACTATTTGGAGAAAATAAAAATCAGATCAACAAATTTGCACTTAGTTCTTAGTTCTATAGTTTAAGCACATTTCATGATTTTTTTTTAAAATCACTCTTGGTTTCTCAGTGAAGTGTGTAACATTCTGATGAACTACACTAGTTTTTCATCTATACCATCAGCAGATCAGCGTGAAATAAAATCACAGCCAAGACTATATTGGCGCAACGTTGGTAAATATATAACTACAATGCAATAAAGATAATACAGAAATCACAGAGTACAGCAGCTCAAGCCATGTATTTCAGTTTACCAGGGTTTAAATAATGAATGTTTGTGCAGCTTTAAATTGCCACAACTCTAAAATCCAAACTCAGCCCAAAATCTACTATACCATCTGCTGGTATAGAACTTAGCAGTGGCCTGTGATGCAGAAAGTCCATTAAAGGTGAGGCTACTGCTGCCTCAAATGTCCACAGTTACTTCTCTGTTCAGGAGGCCAGTGTAGCCACCAGAAAATGGGCATAAAAAAAGACCTGTCCAGGGGTATGTTGACTCAGCTGTCAGCAGATATCTAAAGTGGTATCCACATAAACAGGGATCAATTTTGAACACGTGATGGTGCTGTCCCAAGAGCCAACAAAAACCCAAGCTCCCATAAAGAGGAGAAAATTGAGTAGGTGTAGAGAGATTATATTATTCAATGCTTAAGATGCTTGCAAGAGCTCTTCTTTATTATGTGTCCAGTTCCAACTGGCTATGCATAACAGCTTCATACCAGATCATGATTAAGATCAGGGACAAACAACTCATCGAATTGCCAAGCAAAAGAAGTCACCCAGTCCAGACTGGAGTTTATGGAGGGTGTACACTGCTCTGACACTGTGGACATGGTAAAGAATCCATAATACTACACGAAAAGAGACCTAAAGCAGAAAGGCATGTGGAGCTCAAAGCTGGAATCCACCAAAGACAGAACATGGCACTGCACACACTGTGGCAAACAGCACAAGCCACAAAAACCCATGGCATATGGAAAAAGATGCAAGAACTACAATGAATTACAACACTTTGCAAAAGCTTTGCTTTATTCTAAGTCCAGTCCCAACTAACTGTGCTAAACAACAACGAGAGCTTCTCAGCACCCTGCCCAGACTCTCTTTACGGGCTGAGCTTCCCAAACAGACACAGACCCCCAATCCCACAACTATAAGAATGATTTGATGTCTAGTAAATGTGTCCTTCAGTGACTTCTGGGGATCAATACATTTTGCTTACGACAAAACAAGTTAAGAGGTGCCTTATCAGGGTAATGATGAGCTACCTACTGGTACCCCTCAAGGTCCACAGCACTTCTGATCCAAATCCCACTGAAGTCAAAGAAAGTATTTCCACTGACATCAGATCAGGCCCTTCATTGACCAGATAATTTTAATTGCCTGTCCATATTGCACATTATATTTTTCTGGTTGCAAAAAAGTGACCAAATCCATTCAGGAGAGCCAACCTGACAAGGAAAGGGCAACTTTTCATATATGTCTGTGCAGATGCCTTTAAGGATTTTTTCTGTCTAGTAACCAGCTGTAATACAGAACTTAGTGGCCTTGGATTTCTAAAATTAGCTCGCTATATCCTTATTTAGACACTTAACTAAAAGAGATCTCAGTTGCAGATGTGTTGTGCACCCACAATGTTTACTGAAGTAAATGGGAAATGTGCCTGCTCAGTTTCTGAAAGCCAGTCCACTTTTACTTAGGAGCCTAAACAATGATTTAGGTGTCTAAACTTAGATACACACATCTGAAAACTGTGGCCAATGGGACTGCTTCCATGAGTAAGGAAAGCAATATTTGGGCTTTTATCTTTAGGGCATGAAAAAAATTAATCTGATATCCTGGACTATCTATGGCTGTACATCAAAGATGACCCAGGGAGCTTATTTAAGTTAGCAGACACTAAACAAAATTACTGTTAAATAGAGTCCATTGGATTTCATTTGTTTTTTTAATACATGGCTGAGGAGAGATTATCAGTCAGGTTAAGGTTGCATGCTATAAACTGCAAGAATATTTTTGGATTATACTTTATTTTAAGGGCAAATTTAATTATCACCGAATTATGATGGCATCCCCATGGGAGCAGATATGGCAACTGCAGTAGTGCAAGCGACATTCACAACGAGGAGCGCTATTTAAATGAAACTAAAATTAAGCTGAATACCAAATGAACTCATATTAAAAGGATTTAATCATCCAATGAGTATAAATGAAGTATAAATGAAAGCCATTGCTGAAACACTGCCATTGTTGAAAGGAAACAGAGTGAAAATGTTTATGAACATTTGTATGAAAGATAATTGAAATGCATTCATATTGTTTCAAACAATTATCATAATTGCAAGTGTAAAAATTCTTACAGATATTTGAGGCTAGGAAGATTCTGGAAGGCGTCTTGGTCAATGTACACAAGGTTATTTGCTTTCTCAATTCTTCTGCAAAAGGAGAAAATAAAACATTACAGCAAATGGATCAGTGCCTTTTTAAATAGATCCAGGGCTTCTGAGGATAGCAATACATTTGGGGGCTTTTCTGACAGGGGATAACTCTACATGACCCCAAAGGAGCAGCCAGCCCAAACCTAGCAGAGTCAGAATCCCAGCCCTCTATCTATTTTACTATATGCTTCCTCAACCAGATGCTTCCTCAACTATTGCTAATAGTTGAGGAAGCATCTGGTTGAGAAAGGAAAGGGTGGGTGGGAAGAGAAGGAAATAGACAGATGAAAAGAGAGATCCCAAGCATACATGTATGCATTTGAATTTTTAAAGTACATCTGAATCAAACCCTTTGATATCTGGCCACCACTAGTCTTTAGATTTCTATCCTATGATCTTATGTTGCTCACTTACTTACATTTCATGTAGTTTGGGAAGGTTGGAAAACACATTAGCTTCGATGACTTCCAAGGCATCATTCTGGGAGATCTCTCTGTGGAGAAAAGAAGTTGAGATATTTCATGCCATGGTACAAGTGAAAAGATAAGCCAAAGAAGTATGGGTATTTGGTGAAGAATGATACCTAGAATTTATAGGGCACCTTTTATCCATAGACCTCAAAGTATTTTATGAAGGAGGTAAGTATCATTAGTCCCATTTTACAGATGAGGAAACAGGGGCCCAGAGAGGTGAAGCAGGCCTGTGACAGAGCTGGGAATAGAATGCAGGTCTGCTGAGTCCCAGTCAAGTGCTCTATTCACTAGACCACACTGCCTCCCAAAGGTCTTATAAATTACAACAGGTGCATGCACATATGAAATTATAGTGCACGATCTATGGGACACAGACTATTTACTGGATCTCAGATATCACTGAATGTTAATATAGATTTAGCCAAGACTTTCATAACCCTATGATGGGGAGAAGGGGAGCTTTAAATGTAACAGCTCTGAAGAGGTAGGATTTTGGGTTCCACAGTAACACATACTATGATTTTGTCCTGGTGTAAAATGTTGAGCTTACTTTAAAAATTTTATAGCAAATTTCCAGAGTTCTGCTGTCAGAAGGCAGGAAGCCACAGAGGTGGTACAGCTGTCCTGTCCCCAGCAGAAAAATCTGAAGAAAGCTCCACCTAATCTAGCTCATGATATTTATATGTGATTGATGCCTCTTATGTATAGTTTCAAAACTGCAGAACAAAAATGGGTACAGTTTTCTTTTATGAGCTGAAATCCCAGCTGTGACAGAATACATGGAGCTGCACACCACCCTTTGCTCCACTTGTCTCTGGGGTAGTTTCAGCCCATGGTGTAACTTAGAGTAGCCACAGGACTGCTTCACATTACACCAGTTTGGTTTGGTCACCAAAGGGCTACCAGAGAGAAATTGCTCCAGCCAAGCCCTCTATGGTGAGGGGTACCAAGAGAGGCAGGCTAGAGCTGGCTATTCCAGAGGGTTACCCACCTGCCAATTTAGAGATCAGAGCAAAGGATCCATTTCTCAGACTTGAATCTGGTCCATGAAGTACATTTTGAGATTTGGATGTAACTCACTAATGGGAGGACACACCAGCACACAGCTGCCAAATGAAGCCCCATGAAATGGGTCATACTGTATATCGGGCACCCCTTATTTATGGTTATTTTATTCTTTTGAAATTAAGGTAGCTACTGCAAATGGATTCAGACAAGGCCCAAAGTAAAATAGTAAGAGACAGTCACTATAGGTAAGAGATCAATTATAAAAATAGTTAAAAACTAATATATATGAAATATCCCTCTTTGTTTTGAGCAGCCACTGAACTATGCCTGCCAAGTAGGCTGCCCATTAAAAAAACAACCTTGCCTGCCTCTTTATTATGTATAAAAATCCTGTAACTATTTTGTTTGTTTGTATTTAAATAAAAAACCACTGCTTTTTTTAAACATTAGCAATTCAGATCTTGTCTACTCTCAAAAACTCTACAGTGACTGGAGAACAAATGAATTTATGATATCCCAAGAGACTGACTGATGAGCAATTGAGAAAGACATGATTTTACCCACACTGCAATGGGAATTGCATTTATTTAGCTGAGGGCTGTGTTGCTACAGAATCCACACATACCAGCTTCTCTTTATTATTTATTTATATTACAGTTGCACCAATATGCCTCCGCTGAGTTTGGGGCTCCACTGTGGTATGAATTATAGGAACACATAGTATGAGATTCTGCCCCAAAGATCCTACAATCCAAATAGACAAAACTTGGGAGGGAAGACAGAGGCACAGAAAGGTGAAATGGCCATCAAGGGTTAAAATCAGTAAGTTAATGACACAGCTGGGAACAGAAACCCAGTCAGTCCCAATCCACTGTTCTAGCCAATGTATCATGCTGCCTCCACAGTTTACTATAGTGTACAGAATTAAATCCAAGGCCTTAACCAAAATATTTTCCATTCCATTCCCATCTTATCACGATGACATATAAAATATCCATTATGAGTAATCACCTTTTATTGTATATTTATATGATAGTGCAAACTGCTTGCTCAAGTACACTTTAAAAGATTGAATGAAACCAATGTTGTTTGAAGCAGCCTTTTAAGAGTTCATTTTATTATTATTATTTTTTATGAACAGCACATTTGCTGTTTCCTGCAATCTAAAAATCTGTCATCTAGAAAAAGGCAAATCCACAGAAAATGCAGAACATTTTATACCTCCAAATGAGATTAGTCAGGAGAGAGTCCATGCTGCAAAACAGCACAGGGACAAAGGCTGCAGATTTATTTGTCCTTTGTGATGTAGGTTTTTTGCAGGTCACAATAAAGGCTCCAAGATACAGTAAACTATACTGTATAAGCTCCCCAACAGATGGCGCTGCTGAGGTTAATCATGTTTCATGAGTTGACCCAATAAAATGTGTGAATCCAGCGCTGTGACAGGGCTGGAAAGTCTTATCTGGCATATAATTTGGGTATGTTTTTAGAAGGACGCTTATTTATTAAATGGTTCTGTGTCAGAAATATGCTCTTTACTTTGGGAAATTATAGAGGGTTATGTGTTACTTTTAAGAAAAGTGTTTAAAGGTCAGGCTAAAGCTTGGGCTAAGCAGTCCACAATATTTTCGAAAAGGAAGAGGAGAATAAATGGTTAAAAAAGAAAGGAAGGAAGATAGAAATCTCTGTTTTTCTTTTAAAAGATTATTTAAAAAATCTAACCACACCATTTGCATAAAATGTGGTTTTGTTCACCCAAATATTTGGGGAATAAATATTCATGTTTGCATGCATACAAGGGTATTTGTGCGCAAGCAAGAGTATTTATTATTCATTATCCACTGTTTGTCATTTGTTGTTATTCTGTTTAAATTTTCATTCAACCAGGTAAGGATGAGAAACAACAGCATGATTTAGGTGATCAATCACACCCCACGAATAGCAAATGGAAATGAGCAGTTTGCAAACAGCGCATCTGATGATGTTTTATTTTCATTAGTTGTTTGAACAATTATGAATAGTGATTAAATTAGTCACACTCCTAGTCTGTTGATGGACAAAACACAAACATGTGACAATTGTTCTCTTGGCTGACACCGGGGATTGAACAGGGGATCTCAAGAACTAAGAGCACGAAGCGCTAGACCTTAAGTGAAGGGATCAGCTCAAAACAACCACCTCCTTTGTAGGTCAGGCACTGATGAGAACAGGTAATATGCTAATAGCATGTAATAGTGAGCTACAAACAGAAAAAGGGACTACATTTACTGGATAATTTATGTGCAATGAATAATACTATCTGCTTTAGTACCCGCTATCATTGCAAATCCAGATAGGAATTGAGGCATCATTTCTGATTTATACAAGTTTTTGCACAGGTATGTGCAGACAATCAGGAATAATTTCCAAAATATCAAAGAGGAAACAAACTAAAGCCCTATTCTTGCAAAGCATCTACATGCGTGCTTAACTTTAAGTACATGACTTGTTTCAATAAAATCAATAGCACTACTCATATTCTTCAAATTAAGCATGTGCATTAAGTGCTCTGTTGAATCAGGGCCTAAACCAAGAAAGAGAATACAAGACAGATGTTTGTCAGAAGACATAATGCAAGTTTGTTTCTATGATTCTATTACTTGATTACTCTGCTATGTTTCTACTATTCTATGTTACCAAATGGGCTCAAAGCTTATGTTACTAGCTATAGACTATTACATGCAAGTTGGCAATAAAAAAAGCGCTCTCTCAGCTGAAAGACTATCTTTATCTGTCAGGTTAAAGCCTCAAAATTCTCCCAATTCCATCATATTTTAAGAAATAAGTGTGTCTTCTATGGTGGATGTTTGTATTTTGTAGGAAACGGGTTTTACTTGCCTTTCCCAAAAGCCCACATCTTCATAATCATCTTCCCCAAACCAATTAATAGAATCATAGAAGATTAGGGTTAGAAGAGACCTCAGGATGTTATCTAGTCCAAACCCCTGCTCAAAGCAGGACCAACTGCAACTAAATCATCCCAGCCAGGGCTTTGTCAAACCGGGCCTTAAAAACCAATAAGGATGGAGATTCCACCACCTCCCTAGGTAACCCATTGAAGTGCTTCACCACCCTCCTAGTGAAATAGTTTTTCCTAATATCCAACCTAGACCTTCCCCATTGCAACTTGAGACCATTGCTCTTTGTTCTGTCATCTGCCACCACTGAGAACAGCCGAGCTCCATCCCCATTGAAGCCCCGCTTCAGGTAGTTGAAGGCTGCTATCAAATCTCCCTTCAATCTTCTCTTCTGCAGACTAAATAAGTCCAGTTCCCTCAGCCTCTCCTTATAAGTATTGTGCACCAACCTCCTAATCATTTTCGTTGACCTTTGCTGGACTCTCGCCAATTTGTCCACATCCTTTCTGTAGTGGGGGGCTCAAAACTGGATGCAATACCCCAGATGTTGCCTCACCAGTGCCGAATAGAGGGGAATAATCACTTTCCTCGATCTGCTGGCAATGTGCCTGCTAATGCATGTCAGAGTACGTGACTAGATTAATTTATTGGCATTTATCTCTTATTTGGTTACTTTTCCTCTTTGTTTTGATGGTTTGTCAATAATAATTTAGAAAATTTTGATCAGAATAAAACCAAATTTCAAATTATTGAAATCCTCCATGAAATGAAATTACCTTTCTCTGCCTAACTTTTGTGTAGAGTCAGATTTCTGCAATGCAGGTTGGTGGAACATTTGTTTACATTGTGATGGCTTCACTCTTTATAATCAGGCATAATGAGTGGGGTCCCGCAGGGACCAGTTCTGTTCAATATCTTCATCAATGATTTTGATAATGGCATACAGAATATACTTATAAAGTTTGCAGACGATACTAAGCTGGGAGGGGTTGCAAGGGCTTTGGAGGATAGGATTAAAATTCAAAATGATCTGGACAGGAGAAATGGTCTGAAGTAAATAGGATGAAATTCAATAAGGACAAATACTCCATTTAGGAAGGAACAATCAGTTGCACACATACAAAATGGGAAATGACTGCCTCAGAAGGAGTACTGCGGAAAAGGGTCTGGGGGTCATAGTGTACCACAAGCTAAATATGAGTCAACAGTGTAACACTGTTGCAAAAAAAAAAAAAGAGAACATCATTCTGGGATGTATTAGCAGGAGTGTTGTAAGCAAGACATGAGAAGTAATTCTTCTGCCCCTACTCTGCGCTGATTAGGCCTCAACTGGATTATTGTGTCCTGGGTGCCACATTTCAGGAAATATGTGGACAAATTGGAGAAAGTAAAGAGAAGAGCAACAAAAATGAATAAAGGCCAAGAAAACATGACCTATGAGGGAAGATTGAAAAAAATTGGGTTTGTTTAGTCTGGAAAAGAGGAGACTGAGCGGGGACATGATAACAGTTTTCAAGTACATAAAAGGTTGTTACAAGGAGGGGGGAGAAGAATTGTTTTTCTTAATCTCTGAGGATGGGACAAAAAGTAATAATCTTAAATTGCAGCAAGGGAGGTTTAGGTTGGATATTAGGAAAAACTTCCTGTCAGGGTGGTTAAGCACTGGAATAAATTGCCTAGGGAGGTTGTGGAATCTCCATCACTGGAAATTTTTAAGAGCAGGTTAGACAAACACCTGTCAGGAATGGTCTAGATAATACTTAGTTCTGCCATGAGTGTAGGGAACTGGACTAGATGACCTCTCGAGGTCCCTTCCAGTTCTATGATTCTATGATCATATAGGAAGAACAGTACACAAGAATGGCCTCTAGTTTTCTATAGCAGTACACACACATACAAACACCATTAGGGGAAAATTCTATTTCTAATTCTAATACATTAAATGAAGTAGTGAAGCTGAGAACAGCAGGTGCCTCATATTGGCACAGTACATTCTCAGAAGGAAAACTGAAAACCTCTTACTCTTCTGATTTGGCTGTAAAACTAAGTTCCCAAGTTTATGAGCAGACTTTGAATATTCAACAAAGCTGAACATACAAGTGTGTCACTCCCACATCAGTGAAAATAAATCACAAGAGATTTTATTTTTACCATCTCAGACATTAGTTCATGTTTTCTTACCTATTTATTGTGACATAAAAGGAGGAGTTGATTAAGAGTGGCTGGTCTGGTGCATCTTAAGCAAAGCATGGGGAAAACAATATATATATATTAATAATAATAATATATTAACAACAACAATTGCAAACTTATTGCACAAAGATTTTCTGTCAGTTCCCAACCTTATGTTCTTTCTACAAACATCTCTAAAGAATTTCTCTAAAGCAGTGGTTTTCAATCTGTGGTCTGTGGACCCTGGGAGTCTGCAGATCATGTCTAATATTTCCAAAGGGGTCTGTACCTCCATTTGACATTTTTTAGGGATCTGCAAATGAAAAAAACATTAAAAACCACTGCTCTAAAAAGCCTTCAGCCTCCCTTAGTCTGAGTAAAACTTTATCTGTGCAGTTCCTATTTCTGGCACAAGGATTCCCCTTTTTTTTGTTCTCTACAGACTCATTTTCTCCCTCTACAATAATAAGTAATTATTCTGGTCTTTTCTGCCTAGTTTAGGATTTGTTCCCGCAAACATTTATACACAAGCTTAACTTTAGGCATATGAGTTATCTCACTGAAATCCTATTGCACCGGTATCTACAGGATTGGGGCCTTTGGCTGTAATCTCCTTCAGAGGATGACCTCTTCTTTTGTAAAGTGACTTCCACATTTATGCCATTACATTATAATACATAGAAACAATAAAATCCTAGTAAAGAGCTAGTGTGCATTTCAAAGACTTTGGGAAGAAGGAGGGCATACGAACTGCAACACTGCACTTGGGACAAAACTGTGTCCAGCCCTCATCCAGAAAACTGGGACAACTAAACACACCTCTTACAGCATGCCTTTTACAGGCAGAACTTCCCCATTCCCAAGCACTCAGACTTCATACAAACAAAGAAACCTTTATTAGAGGAAAGGGGACACAATCAAAACCTGGGAAAAACACAGTAACAGAAATATATATGTAATGAAAGAGGAAAATACATCCCCCAGTAACTTGGCAGTATCTAACTCCCTTCCCTCCTGCCAGAGAGAATATCCCACAGGTAATAGTTCATTGTTTCCTTGTAGGGGTATGTCTCCCATCTCAAGGGAGCTGCTTGCCTGATGGCACTACTACCACCTAGCCCAGTGAGCAAACTTTATTAAGGTGCTGGGTAGGCAGAAATTCACCACAGTCCACTGAGCTCTGCTGCTGTCCTCTGCATCTCTTGCTACAGCGTCTCTGCGCTGTCTCTCACAGCAAAGTCCTCACTCTTTGTTATCTCCCATAAGACAGTACACATGGGAGAACAGTTAGAAACACTTAGGCTCTTTGAATAGAGTCCTCCCTGCTTAGAAGTGGGTGCTTTGCCACAAAGGAAGAACTCTTTCCCTTCTCTGGGAGCACACTACCACCCAGACTCCACATTTATACCTAGTTATCGTGACTCCCAAAATGTCACAAGAGGAATTGTGGGTAGGTAGCTTATACAAGTGAAGTTCTCCATGGCAGCACTTTTCTCTTTTCAAGACTAGAGGGAGTAGAAAGCTCTTTCCTATCTGGAGCTTCTGGCAATAGGGTTTACAGAAAGAGTTGCTTGCTTATAGCACTGAACAAGGAACTTTAATAGAATACAGAACACAGCACTGTCCCCAATGTTGCCATGTCTCATTCCCTGCTGCACAGGACATTTTCCAACCTGCTCCTACCTGACTTCCTGCTACAGCTATAAAGAGAGACTCCAATTACGGTATCCTTACACCACACCAACCTGGTAGAACAATGAGGTTTTCTATGACATTTTGGGAAAAAAATTAAAAGACAAACATTTTTCATGAGAAACCAATAAATTTGATGTCAACAATTTTGAGAAAATTTTAATTAAATAAAGCCATTTTTAATCAAAAATAGTTTTTGTTTAAAAAAATTCCAGTTAGCGCTAATAAATAACTGTGATTGTCTGCGTTAGAGAAAGTAAAATCAGCACTTAATTTGGGCTGTGGGAGATTTTATGTGCTGTGGTAGTACACATGGAGCCCAACTGATTTCAGTGGATTGGGGTCTGTATTTACACTGACATTCTTAACTTTAGAAAATGTCACTCTTTTTGGACCATGCCACCCCTCACTTTAAAAAAAATAAATAAGTGAAAGCTGCTGCATTGTGTTTGTGGAGAATCCCTGGAGATTTAGGCTGTGTCTACACTAGAAACCTTACTGCAGGGCAGCTATATCGATTCAACAGCGCTGCTCTAAGATCTCATGTGTAGCCACTCTATACTGACGGGTGAGAGCTCTCCCATCAACATAATTAAACCACCCCCAATGAGCAGTGGGAGCTATGTCAATGGAACAAACTAAGACATGATCTTAGTAAAGTTCAGTTACCCAAAGTACTATACACACACACACATATTCAGAAAAGCAAAATACAGCTCAGCAGATGAACTATGGGAGCAGTTGATTTTTCAGATTCTCAGGAATGTTTTATGCATGCGTTTTAGAAACACACTGCATGCCTAATTAAAAAATAAAGGCTAATTGCTACATCACCCATCCATGTCATCAAAAATAGTGATACTTTCCACACACAAAAAGCAACCCATATACTTTGAGACTAGGTAATTTATTTTAGATTAAGGAAAACAAAGAATATAAAACTCCATGAATGAAATACAGCATATTTCTCATTCTGTAAGATCATTTTCAATTAATTAAAATCTCCCCAGAAAGGTAGCCCTTTTACATTTAAAGTGTACGTACACAAAAGACAGAAACAGAAATAGCTACATACTCTTCTTTCTTTGATAGAATAAAGTAAGGGTTAAAGTCTTTATGCTGCTAATCAATTAGCTATGGGGATATTAGGCTTTTTTACAAGCTTGGTTCCCATTCAATATTAACATACAGCAGAGCTCCAAAATGGTGCAAAACCCTAAAAAGGTGCTCTTCTAAGAGTGACTTGATTTTGATTTAGCTTAAACATAGTCCTAACTGATTTAAGCTAAATCAATATAGGGCAGATTTATATTGATTTAAGAGTGTCCAGACAACCCTTTGTAGTGATTTAACTAAATCAATTTTAAATCCCACCTTTAGTTAAACCAGTGAAATTTAGCATGTATGCAAGCCCTGAGTTGCAAAAGAGGGCATCTAAGGCATTTAATTCTGAAAATACATTAAAGGCAATTTTATGTTGACAACAGTGGCTTCGTTTTTGCTCACCTACTGCTGTAAACTCTGCTAGTCTACAAGTGCATTTAAGGACTTGAGTGGTGCAAGGACTTTATGTGAACTTTCTGCAACAGTACAGTAAATTCAAGTACTTCTGCTGTTCAGTACAATACCATCTACCATACAGACATGTGATCCTGCTGAATGCATCTAATCTCTCAGTTCTCTCCACTTCAAGGAGAGCAGCAAACTCATATACCATGTGAGACCATTAACTTGTTATAATTTGCTTTTTCTTATAAACATGTGCTCACATACATATCATGAGTGGCATGTTTTTTGTGTGTATGTATTTTTAAAATGTTTTTTCACAAGGGAAGGAAGTGGCAGTTCTGTGCTCAATAGTGACAGAAATGACTTTTGTTTGTGGCTCATATTTGAAAAATAATGTGAAGTGAAGGTATTACTTATGACAGGAACTGGACCAGCAGCCCTGAAGACTGAAGTCCTCCATTTATCCCCAGAAGAGGCAAGGCCAAGCCAGTGACAGGGCATGTTTCCTATACTGCCTCACAAGTGTGATTGGATCACCCTCTAGGGTGAGAGGCTAGCTTTTCAACCTTTGGCCAACAAGGTTGCCAATTCGTGTCAATGGTGGTGGTGGGTTGAAATAAGGACAACTGCTCACTAGGCATTCCTGCTTTGAGCAGGGGGTCGGACTAGATGATCTCCTGAGGTCTCTTCCAACCCTAATCTTCTATGATTTTTACACAGGCCACTGTGTAATTTTCCATCAAAAAATAAACTTTGCAGCCCAGCAACCTGAGCTGTATTTGATAAGGTGATCTAGAAATGCAAGACTCTGTATTCCATTATCTCTTACCTGACTTATCTGTCATTTATAGAATTTATTCTAACATGTTTTGTGTGTTTTTTTTAAAACCCTTTTTTATCCCTTAGCTCTAAAATTATACGTAATTTAGAGAACAGAAAAATAAGAGAGCAAAAATGAGGATGGAGGGAAAATGTGGTAGCAAAGGAAAAACTTCCTTATTGCATATTACAACTTCATATGAATATGAATGAATTATATTTTTAATTTGTATAATCTAGCTGCATAAGTGGTTTTCTAGCAGTATTGTCTCTTTAAATATATGACTCAAGAATTACCATAGTAACTTGCTTTCTAATTAGCCTTCAATTGCTAACCATCAATACAGTTAGACAAGGTCAGCTCTAGAGTAAGCCCTATAGATTTTTTAAAAAGGCTATAGAGAGTCAGTAACAGCAAGAAAGAAGCAGACTATTGAACAATCTCTACCCAAGGCTGGATGCTATTCCTTTATTACTTGCTGCCTGTGTAAACAAAAAGACATGTCCGATGGCAAAAAGCTTTTAACCTGCCAACAACTACCCAAGATATGGAGATGAGAATTGTATTTAAGATTTGTACTTTTTAAAGAAGACATCTCTCTTTTATTATGCTGGGCCTGATTCTGATCTCACATTAGCATAACTCAGCAGTAACAACTAAAATCAGTGGAGTTACACTGTGTAAATCTAGTGCAATCAAATCCTCTGTGTCTGGAGGATTTCACTCTAGGGAGTGTGACACTGGAGAGCTTCTGTCCTCACTGCATTACAGCACTTACATATTTCTCATCTTCAATATCGACCACTTTGGGGGGCTTTCCTTTTTGTGACCAGGAGCAATTGCTATCACTGGCATAATTTTCTATTCACTTTACAGTGATCCTTCCTGTTGCTGATATGCTATGTCTCATCCTGAAAGTACAGCACCTGGTAACACAGTAGTCTGAAAACATAATATGTTTCTTAACATGTCTACATTGCAATTGGGGTATGTTTTTGCAGCATGTGTAGACATACGAGAGCTAGCCTTAATCTACCTAGTTTAAGTACCAACATCAGTAAAGTTGTAACAGCATGGGCCTCAGGGCAGGCTGTACAGGTTTGCCTGGGACCCTGTCAGTGTTCCCTCTAATTTTTCCTATGCATGTGTGGAATGAATTTTGTTATGTGCACCATTATGGAGATGATGTGTCAGATATCACCTCCATATTGGTGCACATAACAAAATTCATGTGGCGGGGGTGGAGCTGAGGGGTTTGGAGTGTGGGAGGGGGCTCAGGACTGAGGCAGAGGGTTGGGGTGTGGGGGGTGAGGGCTCCGGCTGGGGGTGTGGGCTCGGGGATGGGGATAAGGGGTTTGAGGTGTGGGAGGGGCTCAGGGCTGGGGCAGAGGGTTGGGGTGAAGGGGAGGTGAGGGCTCCGGCTGGGGATGATGGGTTTGGGGTGCAGGCTGCCCCAGGGCTACGTCGGGGAGAGAGGACTCCCTCCATCTCTCTCTCCCTGCAGCAGCACCTGGGGGGGGGGGGAGGCACCTTTCCCCGCTGTGGCAGCTTTGGGGCTGGGGCCACGGGATAGGCGCCTCTTCCCCGGCCACGGCAGGTCCGGGGCTGGGTAGAACATCTCTCCTCGCCACAGCAGCTCCAGGGTTCGGCGCATAATAAGCTGCTGTGTGGCCACATAGCTTAGAAGGAACTGATATATTTTATATGGACTTTCAGAAAACCTTAGAGAGAGTCCTTCAAAAGAGGGTGAAAGATAAGAAAGAGTAGAGGTAAATGAAGATTTTTCAATATGATCAATGTTTAACAGAATTGGTACTTGTACTAATTTATATATTTATTAATGATCAGGGAAAGATAGAATGCACACTGAATTAGCAAAATATGCAGGGGACATAAAATTATTTAGGTAAGCCAAGTATAAAATTCAGAAGGATGTAACTAAGAGAGTGGATAAAATTCAGTGTCAATAAATGCAACTTAATGGATACTGGAAAGAATGATTTAGACTATAATATTCATGCACATTAATGGGGTCCAAATTAACCGTATCTACTGAGGAAAAATATGCCTTTCACAGTGGACAGAAAACTGAAATCCTCTGCTCAACATGCAGAAGTGGGCAATATTCAACAATGTTAGGATGTACAAAGAATAGAAAATAATTCTCAAAATATTCTAACACTACTATGTAAATCAATTGTATGCCACTCTGTTTAGTTTTGGTCACTATCTCAGAAAGGACTTAGCAAAAAAAGCAGAAGTTCAGAGAAGTCTAACAAAAAACGACTAGGGGTCTGGAGTGACCTTTGTATAAGGCAAGATTGACAAGATTTGTGTGTGTGTGTGTGTTTAGTTTAGGACCTGATTCAGCAAGATATTTAAGCACATGCCTAACTTCACGTATGTGAGTAGGACCAGTGACTTCAATGCGGGGGTCCTAAGGCTTGAGTCTGTAAAAAAAAACAAGCCGTCTGACCCCAGTCCAGCAAAGCACTTTATCATATACTTAACTTAAAGCATGTGAGTAGGCCATTGAGGTCAACAACAGTACTTAAACATGTGCTTAAAGTATTTTGCTGAATCAGAGCCAGAGTGCATGCTCAGTACCTGGCAGAATGCTGCCCTTATAAGAAGGGACACACAACATAATAAAAAAAGGATAGAGAAGGAAATTGTGGTTCTCCTATTTGTCTTTTCTCATAATAAACTATTTTTTTATAAACATATAAATCTTCATGTTTCAGGACACAAACCAGACATTAATGATGGGGAGTTAGAGGAAAAAACCTCTCCCTCTGGACAGGTAATTCCCTAATGGTTCAATACAAGGCATCATACTTTTCTCAGAAGCAACTGGTATTAGACATTGTCAGAGACAAGATCCTAGACTAGACAGACTGCTGGTCTGCTACTGTATGGCAATTCTTAAGTCCTAATAAGCTGCTGAATATATTTTAAAATGCACAGCCACCAGTATTTGTCAATATTTCACATTATTCTCCTGTTAATTTGTAATTTCAAAATGATATGTTTGCCTTGTTAAACATGTCAAACTGCTTTCATTCTAAACCATAACAACTAGAATTTGTGCAAGCCAGCCAAGTAAACCTTAAAAATATTCTATTAATAAATGTACTTTTTATATATTATATTTTATTTTATTATTATTTATTAGGTATAGATTACCAGCAATGTGCCTGGTGTTTTACAAACAAATAAAACATAATGTACCTGTCCCACATGGACTATATATGGTAGGCACGTAAGGAGACTGAACAGTTACCATCTGTGATGTCTGCACCAGATCCTGAAAATAAAGTGGG
>NW_020664477.1:423971-478971 GCF_002925995.2 Terrapene triunguis | reverse complement strand
TGCAACAACTGCCAAAATCATGCAAATCTCGGATTGGACTATTCAGTCACATGAGATATTGTAAACAATCTACATCATAGGTTGCAATTCCCACTGTCTCTTGCGGATGAGAGGATGCTGACAACTTCACTGAACAATGATCAATCATTTGGTATAATAGAAATAAAAGCGGTGAAATATAAAATGTTACTGCAGAATCAATGTCTCCTGCTTGAAAAATAAACATCTTGATTTCACCTCAACATTTATGTTATATAAATGCTCAGGTTTGCATCAGTAGTTGTGAGGTAGCAGGAAATGAGCCTTCATAGCAACATGCTAATTCCACTGACATTATTTATCAAATATAAACACCCTCCCTTTCTCAGAAAAGCTAAATAAAATTAGTAATGTAGGATGTTCCTAAAATCCTTCTGAAGTTGAACTGTGGTTCTAACATCAACTTCCTCTTATTAATAAATTAATATTAAAGAAAATCCTACTAAAAGAAGAAAAATTCTGGCATAATTTCAAGGTCACATGCTTCCCATCATACAGTGATATAGTTAAAATTACATCCATAATAGAGCTGGTCAAAATTTTTCTATCCTAATTGGTTTGACAGAAAATTGGATTTTTGATCAAACAATTTTGTTAGTGACAAATATCTGCTCTCTGTGGAAATGTTTTTATTTTGTGCCAAACAACCAAATGCCCCAAAACTGGAATATTTTGTTTTTGATACCCTGCTGCCATGACTCATGCGAAATATAGTACAGTTTCCTTATGTCCCCAATTTTCTCTATTGCCAGGGCTCCTCAGCTATCCCCAGGATGTACCATAGCAAAGGACTCCCATGAAGCAAATGCCTCCCCTCAGCATGAAGGGAGACTGTGGTGCATCATAAGATATATGCTCCGACCAGGGACCATGGCCTAGAGAGGAAATGGGAGAATGAGGCTTCTGAACTGCAACATCTATGAGGCAACATTTACAAATCAAAATATTTTGATTTTCAATGGAATTATTTTCAGTGTTCAATTTTGTGCTGAAAAAGTAGTAATTTTTCCACAGAAAAAGCCCATTTTATGACCATCTCTAACCTTAACATTTTTTAATTTGTTGATTATTTGTGCTCAGTTTCTCAACCTTAACTTTGTATTAACATTAGAGTTTGCTTTAATATATTTTATTCTAAATGTTTTATAGAATTGTTTGGGGTTGTTAATGGTAGGTGCATAAAAGATACAAATTCATTCATTTTAATCACAGCATCATTTTGAAAGGTAACATGACAACAGCTACCCTTTGCCATGCTTAATTTCCATGCTTAATGCTGTGAATTGCATTAGGAAATGTAAAATATAATTATAGGATAGGCAGTTCTGAGTCTCCATCTCATTTTCTGGAACTTGTATGTCAAGTAAGATTTCTAATTTTCATCAAGAAATCTTTGAGCCAACATAAATTACAGTAGGCTGATTATCAAGGACATTTCCCCCCACTTTTCCCAAAGAAACTTAGAAGGGCTTTGGTTCTACTTGGAAAATAGAAGAAGTTTAGATAAACTGTGCCTCAAAATGGGGGAAGAAAAAATGAAAGGAAGAAAAGTAAAAGGTGGATCTTTAGGAAACAACAAAGTTTTGAATAACTTTACTCCATCAGGAATGGTCCGTCTTAAAACAGGTAACAAATAAAAAGATAGCCCCTCCCAAAAGGAAACTCTAAGCAGTTCTGAGACCTACCTGGGAAAGCAGATAAACCAGTACCTAACAACGTTCATGTACCATGACATAAAGAACCTCAGAAGTTTTTACATGCATTTTGAGTCACAGTGTTGTCTTAAGCAAATCTGGGTTCCTCTGCACAGCAATTCAGTTGGGGGCAGCTCTAAGGTGGAAGATTCAGACTCTCTCCCTCAAAACTTTTGGAAGATTCAGTCATTCAGGTTTAGGGAAAGTTGCAATGTGTCCAGAACTGGTACGTTTGGCAGGCAAAGTTGGGGGAATACTGGATTTAAGATTCCTGCTAAAGAAGAGGATGGGTAACCTATGAGGTGCCTTTGCCTAAGTTTCTTCTTTCTGAATTCAAACAGTCTGAACTATTTGACACATTAGCGGTACACTGTAAGGTATTCACCATACACACAGGAAGGTGAGAGCCCCTATTCTGGCTACCTGTTTTTGTGTCTTGAAGTTTGTAAAATAGGAACCATAAATGATGTTCTGGATGATTTTTCTGTCAAACAAACTCACTTCAATTTTTACTGTCGGCTTAGTATTAGAACAATTAAATTATGACACTACTAAAAATTAAAACAAAACAGTCATTCTTGCTAAATAAAAGAAAGCAATAGCAAAATATGTTGTATTTCTTTCTAAATATATTTTATCCAGGTAGCAAACAGTAGCAAAATACATAATCATACAGAAGTAACTATGAAATTAAAATTCAAAAAAATGGAAATATGTGCTTTATTTTACATATGCAAATACAAAAATAATATTGCGATCAGGCCTTTCTTGTAGATTTTTTTAAAGTAAAAAATGGAAAAAACAATAGTATTGACATTGGGAACTGATTTTACGTTTACTCTATTCAACTCTATTTTTAAGGAACATTATTTTATTTTTAATACTGTTCAGTCCAAAAATTAGCAAAAGCACGGAGATCAGGTTAGGTGGAGATGTTATGTATTTACTGAAACAACGAGGAGTTTGGTGACACCTTAAAGACTAAACAGTTTTATTTGGACATAAGCTTTCATGGGTAAAAAACCCCACATCTTCAGATGCATGGGGTGAAAATTACAGATACCTATGTATTCATGGGAATATTATAATACTCTGAATGAAATCTCTGCTCTTGGACATCAATTGTGAGTTGCTGGCAGTGGTAATTAAAGAGCAGTTCACTTTTCTGTATGTCTGTGAGGAATGACAAGAGTAACACAAACTTCAAGGTCTCTCCCACAGATAGGCCTTGGCAAGAAAAGGCAGAATACCAGGTGGCGTTGTAGCACAAGCATTCTACAGATTAAAATTTTAAAAAGATAGTCTTAATCCATTATTGATTACATTTAGAATGCAGCACATATCCTTTATTCCCAGACAATAAACTTAATTAAGATAACAACATGCCACCTGTGTTCTTACATGCAGAAAATTTAAGATAACTATCCTAAAAGGAGTATTTGCAGGAGCTGGAGACAGAGCATTGTTGGTAGTGGGCCCACATCTTGAGAATTTAAGCCTGATCAATATACAACTCAACCAAGTCCAATCACATTGACAAGCAGCAGCAAAATGAATCTCAGTCTAGGTTTTCCACTGACAGTATACTGTGGAACACTTGGGAAACTGGAGCATAGCTATTCACCCAGCCAATATAGGAATAAACTTCAAAGGGAAGCGTGTGGTGTCAGGGGAGGTGATGATTCTATGATCATCGGTGTGTGCGCGCATGCAATACAGGACACAGTTTCTAACAGAGTAAATACAGTGCTTCGGTGTTTGTATGTATGTATATATGCATGTACGTATGTATAGATGTATAGTGGAAATGTAAGCTTCCTTACATTGTTTTGCTATTGAACTACAGGCCTGAATCAGAGGTATCATCTCTAGGGATTAAGTTTAGAAGTGTGAGCAACAAGGGTGATGTCGTGGTGGGAGTCTGCTATAGACCACCAGACCAGGAAATGAGGTGGACGAGGCTTTCTTCCAGCAACTAACAGAAGTTACTAGATCGCAGGCCCTGGTTCTCATGGGAGACTTTAATCACCCTGATATCTGCTGGGAGAGCAATACAGCGGTGCACAGACAATCCAGGAAGTTTTTGGAAAGTGTAGGGGACAACTTCCTGGTGCAAGTGCTAGAGGTACCAACTAGGGGCAGAGCTCTTCTTGACCTGATGCTCACAAACAGGGAAGAATTAGTAGGGGAAGCAAAAGTGGATGGGAACCTGGGAGGCAGTGACCATGGAAGAGATGGTCGAGTTCAGGATCCTGACACAAGGAAGAAAGGAGAGCAGCAGAATACGGATCCTGGACTTCAGAAAAGCAGACTTTGACTCCCTCAGGGAACTGATGGGCAGGATCCCCTGGGAGAATAACGTGAGGGGGAAAGGAGTCCAGGGGAGCTGGCTGTATGTTAAAGAATCCTTATTGAGGTTTCAGGAACAAACTATCCCAATGTGTAGAAAGAATAGTAAATATGGCAGGTGACCAGCTTGGTTTAACAGTGAAATCCTTGCTGATCTTAAACACAAAAAAGAAGCTTACAAGAAGTGGAAGATTGGACAAATGACTAGGGAGGAGTATAAAAATATTGGTCAGGTATGCAGGAGTGAAATCAGGAAGGCCAAATCACACTTGGAGTTGCAGCTAGCAAGAGATATTAAGAGTAACAAGAAGGGTTTCTTCAGGTATGTTAGCAACAAGAAGAAAGTCAAGGGAAGTGTGGGCCCCTTACTGAATGAGGGACGCAACCTAGTGACAGAGGATGTGGAAAAAGCTAATGTACTCAATGCTTTTTTTGCCTCTGTCTTCACAAACAAGGTCAGCTCCCAGACTGCTGCACTGGGCAGCACAGCATGGAGAGGAGGTGACCAGCCCTCTGTGGAGAAAGAAGTGGTTCGTGACTATTTAGAAAAGCTGGATGAGTACAAATCCATGGGGTCGGATGCGCTACATCTGAGGGTGCTAAAGGAGTTGAGGGATGTGATTGCAGAGCCATTGGCCATTATCTTTGAAAACTCATGGCGATCGGGGGAGGTCCTGGATGACTGGAAAAGGGCTAATGTAGTGCCCATTGTTAAAAAAGGGAAGAAGGAGGATCCAGGGAACTACAGGCCAGTCAGCCTCACCTCAGTCCCTGGAAAAATCATGGAGCAGATCCTCAAGGAATCAGTTCTGAAGCATTCAGAGGAGAGGAAAGTGATCAGGAACAGTCAGCAGGCATTCACCAAGGGGAAGTCATGCCTGACTAACCTAATTGTCTTCTATGAGGAGGTAACTGGGTCTGTGGATGAGGAGAAAGCAGTGGATGTGTTATTCCTTGACTTTAGCAAAGCCTTTGATACACAGTATTCTTGTCAGCAAGTTAAAGAAGTATGGGCTGGATGAATGGACTATAAGGTGGATAGAAAGCTGGCTAGATGGTCGGGCTCAACGGGTAGTGATCAATGGCTCCATGTCTAGTTGGCAGCCGGTATCAAGCAGAGTGCCCCAAGGGTCAGTCCTGGGGCCGGTTTTGTTCAATATCTTCATTAATGATCTGGAGGATGTTGTGGACTCCACTCTCAGCAAGTTTGCAGATGACACTAAACTGGGAAGAGTGGTAGATACCCTGGAGAGTAGGGATAGGATACAGAAGGACCTAGACAAATTAGAGAATTGGGCCAAAAGAAACCTGATGAGGTTCAAGGAGGACAAGTGCAGAGTCCTGCACTTAGGACGGAAGAATCCTATGCACTGCTACAGACTAGGGACCGAATGGCTAGGCAGCTGTGCTGCAGAAAAGGACCTAGGGGTTACAGTGGACGAGAAGCTGGATATGAATTGATAGTGTGCCCTTGTTGCCAAGAAGGCCAATGGCATTTTGGGCTGTATAAGTAGGGCCACTGCCAGCAGATTGAGGGACGTGATCATTCCCCTCTATTCGACATTGGTGAGGTCTCATCTGGAGTACTGTGTCCAGTTTTGGGCCCCACACTACAAGAAGGAAGTGGAAAAATTGGAAAGAGTCCAGCAGAGGGCAACAAAAATGATTAGGGGGCTGAAGCACATGACTTATGACGAGAGACTGAAGGAACTGGGATTGTTTAGTCTGCAGAAGAGAAGAATGAGGTGGGATTTGATAGCTGCTTTCAACTACCTGAAAGGGGGTTCCAAAGAGGAAGGATCTAGACTGTTCTCAGTGGTACCAGATGACAGAACAAGGAGTAATGGTCCCAAGTTGCAGTGGGGGAGGTTTAGGTTGGATATTAGGAAAAACTTTTTCATTAGGAGGGTGGTGAAGCACTGGAATGGGTTACCGAGGGAGGTGGTGGAATCTCCTTCCTTAAAGGTTTTTAAGGTCAGGCTTGACAAAGCCCTGGCTGGGATGATTTAGTTGGGAATTGGTCCTGCTTTGAGCAGGGGGTTTTACTAGATGACCTCCTGAGGTCCCTTCCAACCCTGATATTCTATGATTAGAGGTGGAAGTGTCACTTCTAGGTTTCAGAAGAGCATGTTCAGTCCTTCTGCCCATTCAGTCCTTGGCCTCAGTGCTCAAACTGCTCAAACTGCAACTTTTGCAGTGATGCTGTTATTTGGGATGTGGAATCCCACCAGGAGGAACAGGACCAAGATCTGTGATTATTCATGACACACAGATTATCAAATATTTATTGGATGGTAGCAATCTTCAGTCACTGTTGACCTATACTGATTCCAGATAGTGAATCAGGCATAAAAAGTTCCATTTTAAATCATCATACCCATGAGATAGTCAGTCTCTGGCATGTCAGTTTTAACTTTGACTTTCCATGCATTTGTTGGTTTATGTAAAAACCCTCACTTAAAACAAAACAAAACACAGTTCTCTATTGCCTGAGAGAAAATACATATTTAGAGTCATGTAAATGCAGTAGCAGGCTTATTTGCATTTCTATCTATTCTCATGATACAGAAAATGACACTAAACCTCCAACAAGGTAAATTAGAATATAACACACATGGTGTTAAACCCTTGAATATTTATTGTGAAAGGCATGATCTTTATGCATTTTGCTATAAATGCCATGTATAGATTCTCTCCCTTACACTTTGTGGTGCTTAATACTTTTGTGGATGCACGTTTACCTGATATATCACAACAGCTCCTGCAAATCCATATTCTGCCTTTTTTCAAAGACCGTAGGTCAGAGGAACCATAATTGTCCAGAATGTCTCTGCTATCTAGAACCTGTTTCCAGGGGTCTCTGTGAAGTTAATGTTTCTAAAAGTCCTCTCAAAATAATTCAAATTACTATTTTCTTTCTCACCTGCCCAACCACTACCAAAAGATGCGGTACACAATAAATTCAAAAGGAAAAATAAAGAGGACTGGCAACATTGCAATTTTCAAAACTGACGCATTCTTGGTAGCACCAGACTCAGGCTGCCCATCCTTGCCTGATGATGTATGTTCTACCCCTTATTTGGGACATGCAGTAAATTCAGTGGTGTAAGATTGTGCACATGTGTAAATATAAGCCCATGCTGGGTCTGTGTGAAGTTGCAACTAATTACAACTGATAATCTTTGAAACAAGAATGTTAAATATATTAAAAAACAAAAAACAAAAAAAAAATTACTATTAGTGACACTATCCTGTGTGCCAATTCCCAGCCATGGCAAGCACATTGTCTTTGCTGAAACAAAGCATTAAATGGCAAGTTTCATGATCACTTGGTTTTAGATAAATGCAGTTGGTTCTAATCCAAAGCCCACTGAAATCAGTAGAAAGAGTCCTCAACTTTAGTGAGTTTGGGATTGGGATTTTGTGGAATGAACATTTATGGGAGACTGGATAGCTTCAAATTTCAGCCAGGATGGAAGTGACTACGAATTCTTAGCACTGTACAGCTGCTTGGTTGCCTTCTATAAAATAAATTGGTGGTCTCAGTCATGTCTTGTTCCTAGTAGATCAATATAACTGATATGGCACTAATTGTCACTTTGTTGGTAGTCTCAGTAGGGAAGCTAAAGGACTGAATAGGCCTAGTGACAAAATTAGTCTCTTATCCATAGATGGTACCTCTAGACTACAGGTGAAGGACATTAGTGGGGAGATAAAGAGAAACCAGTGCTTGTGAGAAGATCACCCATTTCCAAGCTGGTTAGGCTGCTGTTTAGATCTCTCATTCTTTGAAATAGCCTTCTGTGAGAAAATAAATTCCCTTATATCCCTAATTTTCTGCTAAATACAGGTCTGATGGCCCTAATAAAAACTTTGAGTTTGAATGAGAGTATAAGACTTAGGATTCTTATCCAGATTTTCTGGAGGACCATCTATTTCCCCCCGCTCTAGTTTCCCAGAATACTTCAATATACTGTCTGGCCCTCTCTCTGTGACAGCTCCACTACTAATAGCAGGTAAGCTGGTGTCCAAGGTAGGTAATTGCCTGCTAAATTATGGCCCTTAAAACCAACCCCATTCTCAAAAGCACAGTCACAAACGGTTCTGACCCATCTCTCTATTAGACACATTGTAAATAAATTAAAATGTTTTTTTAGGCTTTGGGAAATCTGATTTTTCCCTTACATGTCTCATTCACTAATATATTCAGCAAATTTAGTCAGTCTCTTGATTTTTAATCTTTCAGTTCCATGCAAGCACGGTATGTACAGTATAGTAAAGTATCTAATTTGTATGCATTAGGCAAACCAAATTTGACCACATTGAGATATCACATTATTAATAGCTGTTTCCTTTAAATAGCCTTCAGTTTGCTTTAATCTTCTTTTTTGTGCATGATCTTGTGTGAGAAAAAAGGCTTTCATTCAGGGTTCTATTTTTATATGCAAATATATCATTTGGTTATATACGTTTTTGTCCCTGTGTTATGAATATTTGCAATGAATGATATATGGGTTATATTTATGATTCGTGAGCTATATCACATTATAACTGCTTGCCTGCTCATCTGCATATACAACATCCCTGTTGATGTTGATTTGTCTCATTTACATATTAATCACACTTCTATTTTCAAAGATATTTTATTATAAACATTTTTTTCCCCCAGAGTTATAATAGCACAAAGTTGTATTTTCAAACTGAGCTCATCTCCATATATTTTTTTGTTTACGATAAATCACCACTTTGTCACAGACACCATATTCAATATCGTCACACTTTATATAGCTCTGACATATGGCTTCTGAGTAATTAAAGACCACGTAAACAGTTTACAACCCACTTTGAAAGCCACTTCACAGTCCAATGACTTTAATAATGTTCTGCAAATACCAAACAGAAAAGGAAACCAGCAGAGTCTGTCAGAAGTGAATGTCAGCAAAACTGCATGATCAGAGCTATTTTATTCCTAACTGGTGAATTCCATGACCATACAAAATGATGACTGTTTGCTGCATTCAAGTGATGAGCAACTAAATAGTGCAGGAAATCCTTTGAAATAAAATTTAGTAGGTCAGATTAGCCATTGTGTTACTCCAATTTCATTCTCGTTGAGTTCAATGCACTGATGTAAAGCAGCTGGAGAATCAGGCCCACTAGCTTGGGTGAACAGATGTCTCAGAGTATTGCTATAAGGTTCCCTTTTATGGGCCCATCTGCACCAATAACTTCTGTATAGATGCCCCTTGACTGCAATACAGTTTTCCTCCCAAAATGGTTTAAACATGGTTTGATCTTGCTGTGTAAGTGGGCCAAATTGTGTTTTAACTAGGGCTGTTAAGTGATTAAAAAAAATTAAGCACAATTAGTCACACTGTTAAACAATAATAGAATACCATTTATT
Organism: Terrapene triunguis; assembly: GCF_002925995.2. NCBI lineage: Eukaryota > Metazoa > Chordata > Testudines > Emydidae > Terrapene > Terrapene triunguis. The sequence continues at coordinate 469,485 of NW_020664477.1, read as the reverse complement.
TAAATATTTTCAAATATATTTATTTCAATTACAACGCAGAATACAAAGTGTACAGTGCTCACTTTATATTATTTTTTATTACAAATATTTGCACTGTAAAAAACAAAAAAATAGTATTTTTCAATTCACATAATACAAGTACTGCAGTGTAATCTCGATCATGAATGCTGAACTTACAAATGTAGAATTACGTACAAAAAATAACTGCACTCAAAAATAAAACAATGTAAAACTTTAGAACCTACAAACCTGGGGGGGAGGGATAGCTCAGTGGTTTGAGCATTAGCCTACTAAACTTAGGGTTCTGAGTTCAATTCTTGAGGGGGCCCACTTAGGGATGTGGGGCAAAAATCAGTACTTGGTCCTGCTAGTGAAAGCAGGGGGCTGGACTCAATGACCTTTCAAGGTCCCTTCCAGTTCTAGGAGGTAGGACTGAATAGGCTTAAATTAATGGAGATATCCTATTTCTTGTTCAGCCAATAGCTAAGACAAAGAAGTTTGTTTACAGTTGTAGGAGATAATGCTGCCTGCTTCTTGTTTACAATGTCACCTGAGAATGAGAACAGGCATTCACATGGCACTGTTGCAGCTAGCATTGCAAGATATTTACGTCAGCTGCACTAAAGAGTCACATGTCCCTTCATGCTTCATCCATCATTCCAGAGGACATGTGTCCATGCTGATGACAGGTTCTGCTCAATAACAATCCAAAACACATGTTCATTTTCATAAGTTGAGTCAGATGCCACCAGCAGAAGGTTGTTTTTCTTTTTTGGTGGTTCGGGTTCTGTAGTTTCCACATCGGAATGTTGCTCTTTTAAGACTTCTGAAAGCATGCTCCACAACTTGTCCCCAACAAATTTTGGAAGGCACTTTATATTCTTAAACCTCGTGTTGAGTGCTGTAGTGAGCTTTAGAAATCTCATATTGGTACCTTCTTTGCATTTTGTCACATCTGCAGTGAAAGTGTTCTTAAAATTAGCAACATGTGCTGAGTCATCATCCGAGACTAGTATAACATGAAATATATGGCAGAATGCGGGTAAAACAGAGCCAGAGATATACAATTCCCAAGGAGTTCAGTCACAAATTTAATTAACACTTTTTTTTAAACGAGCATCATCAGTATGGAAGCATGTCCTCTGGAATGGTGGCTGAAGCATGAAGGGGCATATGAAGCATTAGCAGCATTATCTCCTGTAAATGTAAACAAACTTGTTTGTCTTAGCGATTGGCTGAACAAGTAGTAGAACTGAGTGGACTTGTAGGCTCTAAAGTTTTTCATTGTTTTGTTTTTGAGTGCAGTTATGTAACAAAAAGTATCTACATTTGTAAGTTCCATTTTAACAATAAAGAGATTGCACTACAGTACTTGTATGAGGTGAACTGAAAAATACTCTCTCATCATTTTTACAGTGCAAATATTTGAAATAAAAAATAATATAAAGTGAGCAGTGTACACTTCGTATTCTGTGTTGTAACTGAAATCAATATATTTGAAAATGTAGAAAAACATCCCAAAATATTTAATACATTTCAATTGGTATTCTATTGTTTAACAGTGTGATTAAAACCACGATTAATCATGAGTAATTTTTTTAACCACAATTAATTTTGAGTTAATTGCGTGAGTTACTGCGATTAAATTGACAGCCCTAGTTTTAGCTATGTTCCTGAACCATGAACATGAGCACTGATGAGGATCTCAACTAAGCTAAAAGACCAAACAGTATATTAAATGTGTTAAGAACTACTGAGTTATAATCAGGTACCCCAACATGGTGGTAGTTACATGTCATGGTGCAGATGGGACATATTGTATCAATTCAAATTCAGCCCTTTTTGTTCATGATTGAAAGCTGTTAATTTGTGACCACTGTTCAGTGACTTCCATTGAAATGTGCTGATGGTCTGTGTGCAGGACCTAGTGCACAGATGTCCACTTCCACAAAAGCACTTCTGGCATTAATTGGTATCAACACTGGCAGTGTGAAAAGAAAGACGAACATTGAATGGGCCATGGAGTCTGGGCTACACTATCACCCTTAGAGGTAGTCCCTCTACTACTTCATACCTGAGGCTGCACTGGTGGGTTGTTATAGAGAAATGTGTAACTGCTTCTTAGTCAAAAAGTCAATTCATTATTTCATCCTCTTTTAAAAGGAAAAAAAACGTTATTTTCATGAAGAGCCCAGTCTAATTGCATGCGGCGAATTGGAAGCTTTTATATTGACTTCATTTGGGAGTTCAATTGGAAATAAGAGGGGAAAACACATTTAATCGAAATCAAACATGTTATTTTGCTAAGGGTCTGAAGTCACATTACAGTGTGTAACAGAAAACTCACAACTGCCAATCAAATAGGTTTTTTTTCCCCCTTCCAATGAGACTTAAGCATATTCTTTAAGTGTTTTGCTAAATTGGGATGGTACCACCAACATGCTTAGAGTTAAGCAAATGTTTAAGTCCCTTGATGAATCAGGGAGTCTGCTATGATAGGCTCTGTGATGCTTAGTGAACTGGACAAACAAAATGATACTACTGGGCAGAGGGATTTAGTCTCAAGAGAAAGTCAAAGGGTTGCATGTAAGAATGAACAGCATGGTGGAGGCAACATTCTGGGAGCTGGGACAAGGAGGATGGTGAGAAGCCAGGAGCCAAGTAGGGAAAGAGAGTAGATGATCACAATAGCCCCTTCTGGTCTCATAAGCTAAGTCTATGACTTTCTACAGCAAAAGAACACTGGACAGACTACTTGTTCCTTTTCCTCCAGTGGTGGACGTGCACTAGGAATGAGGCTGTGCCACAAAAATAGTACAGAAATGGGTGCATTACACACCTGTTTACCAGATTAATTACACTCATAATTAATCATACCAATTAATAACAGCTCAAGCCCTCTGTAATTATATGTACTTATTCATCACGGTATCTGAGCACTATAATTAATAGGAAGTGGATGTCTCTATCCTGTGGGTGGCTTTGTAAAATCTCAACACAAATCAGTAACTCCCCTTGCTCTCCATAAAACATACAGCAAACTAGTCCAATTATTGGAAACAGAAATTGGCTGACCCATAGTTCTGAATAGTGGTGCTGAGTGTGAGTTGACATACTGTAATGAAGCACAGAATTCTCAGATTGTTCAGATTCCCATGGACTTTTGCCATGACATTTTACTCATTAATTATGCTGACATTGTGTGCTGATCTCAACCCTTGCCCAGACGCTATTTCTTGCAGATGTATTTGTGACAATGTTGTTTTGGAATGCTGATTTATCTTTATTGTTTCAATTTTTCACAGATCTGTAACTAGATGAAAAACATATTCCTGCAGTGCAGAGAGAAAGTGGCTTGTTTGCAGAACAGGGCAGTAAAAGGATCTGCAACCCCAAATCACTGTTTAAAATAACACAGTTTGGTTCCTAGTGAATGCAATACGTACATTTTCTCTAGGTCACCAAGTCCTGAGAAAGCTCCTTTTGCAATGACTCTCACCTTGGTGAGGACAAATCTCCTGAAAATAAAGAAAATTCATGCTGATTATTTATTATGTATATCACAATACTGCCCAGTGGCCCCAGTCAGGATTCCGGATCCACTGTTCTCTGGATGGCACACAAACAGAGGCAGAGAAGATTTTTGCCCTGAAGAATTTACAGTTTAAGGTGTTGAGCTGTCATTGTCCTAATCAATATGGATAACTCCCCATGTAGGCCTTACGCATTAACAGTTAGCCCTGAGCAAGGGGCAACATGCTGTTGTGCTGCCACTGAAGCATCCCAGGAGGTCAAATGTCACTCAATGAGTCACAATTTCCCTTTGGTCTCCACTGCTTTGGCAGGGAGTAAACAGTTGTGGGTCCATACCTGGGACAGCTATGCTGGCCAATGCATTGTGAGGCAGGGGATGGAGACATTCCCCATCCCCTCCTGCCCTTTCCCACCCACCTGCATGTGGTGGTGGATGAAATGGTTCTGTGGGGCCTTATTCATCTTCTGCACTGTGAGTGGTGGGATGGGTCACTGACACAAAGCACTAACGGGTTGCCTTATACTCCCTGTACCTTGCATAGCCACACAAGTCAGGCCACAATCTGACCCTAAATAATAGAAGTGCACAGACAATAGCATGTCAGGTAATATCTGCTGTGGATGTAACTTTAGGACTCTATAGGGAATACTGTGTTTGACAGTTTGTGCTGATAATTACGCACAGTATTCCACAGAATGGTTGTGGAACTAATGAGAACTTTAGAAAGTACTGCATGGTTCATGGAAGACTTTCCCACATTGACCCAGAGAATGTTTTAATACATTTTTTAACAGACCTCTGGGGGGGGAGGGGGGCGGGAGGGGGAAATCTAGGAAGAACATAAATGTCAGTGCACTGCTTTAGGCCCCTTCTGCTAATGAAGGTTCATCTCTTTTAGCACAGTAAACACAGAAAAGTACAGAAATTTGCTGTAGTGCTTGACAAACAAAAAGGAGGGGTATCTATTGGTCCTTGGATAAATAACATTATCCTAATTAATGGCTTTTCCCCACAAATTTAATTATTTATAGAAGTGGAAAAAATAAAGAATTATTTATGCTAAAATTACCTGTTTATCAGGTTACATAATACTACCCTATAGGCCATTATGCGTTAGAAGCCAGAACAAGAAGCTGTGATATGAAGGGAATGAGCCACACATCATACAGTGTGTTGGTAAAGGTTTCAGAGTGGTAGCCCTGTTAGTCTGTATCAGCAAAAATGAGGCGTCAGATGCGGACAGAGTTAGCAATGGGATTTGTTGCAGGGATTGGTTCCTGGGACCTGACCCATATCTATTCAAAGGACACCATCATAGGACCTAACCACATCAGCCACACCATCAAGGGCTCATTCACCTGCACATCTACCAATGTGATATATGCCATCATGTACCAGCAATGCCCCTCTGCCATGTACATTGGCCAAACCAGACAATCTCTATGCAAAAGAATAAATGGACACAAATCAGACATCAAGAACTGTAACATTCAAAAACCAGTAGGAAAACACTTCAATCTCCCATGACACTCAATAACAGACTTAAAAGTGGCAATTCTTCAACAAAAAAACTTCAAAAACAGACTTCAATGAGAAACTGCAGAACTGGAATTAATTTGCAAACTGGGCACCATCAAATTAGGCCTAAACAAAGACTGGGAGTGGCTGGGTCACTACAAAAAGTAATTTCCCCTCTGTTGATACTCACACCTTTTTGTCAACTGTTGGAAATGGGTGACATCCACCTTGATTGCATTGGCCTTGTTAGCACTGACCCCCCACTTGGTAAGGCAACTCCCATCTTTTTGTGTGCTGTAATATTTATACTGCTTACTGTCTCTAGAGAGACTTTCTATCCCATTGTTCACATCAAGTATTCATAGAATCTACTGTCCTCATTATGCTATGTAATTAGTCTAGAATTTCCATATGATGATCGTGTTTTAATCAAAATCTCAGGTAAGGGTATTATCTTGCTGGAATTCCAGTATAATGAATTTTTGCTATTTAGCTGCATATCTTTGGTGGAATATGGTTCCTCATTTAGATCTCTGAATTTAAGTAGTTCAATATTTAAATACCTTGGGTGAAATTCATGTCTGGTTTTACTCCATTAACTTCCATGGGGGTTATACCAGGAATGAATTGGCCCTCTCATATTTTCATTTAGTGAAAGATGATTGATTAAGTCTATTTTGGACTTCATCATTCTATTATTATTAATTGAAACTGTTCCGAAATAGCTTCCATACACACTGTCACATAAGAATTGCAGCACTGAGATCATTATGCAAGTGTTGAAGGATTAAAGAGCTTCCAGAAAAGGCCTAACCAGGATTAGGCAATTTGTAAAGATTACCCCAAAACACAGTGAAGGTAGTTCATTCAAAGCTATGTCTGGACTTTCATAGTTCAGCTAAATAAAATGGAAGCCTTCAAAATACCCAGTAGGCCTAGTGTTACAAAGCTGAACCAATTAGGGAACTGCTTACCTTTGATCTACTTCGAAACTTGTTCCAAACACCCTTTTGTAGCAATAAATCCTTGGCTAGGGAGCCCTAGAAGGCATGCTCACTATGAACAGCCATATATATTTTTGCCAGTGTACAGAAATACTCTAAATCAAATCCTCTTGATATGGATGCAGAGCAACAAGATGTGTATATACCTCTAATTCAGAGCTGGATTCTGCTACCCTTTAGTTACCCATGGTGCATACAATTATACACGAGTAACTACATTCATGTGAGTAGACCCATTGAACTCAGTGACACTACTCATATGAGTAAAGCTACTTGTGTGTATATAAGTGTTTGCAGAATCAGGACCTTACTTTGCAACTTTGACTTGAATAAGTCATTTTGTCAAGTAAAGTGCTACTCAGTGTGAGTAAGGATGCCAGAATCAGACTTTTTTTTTAATGTATTGGAGCAGTTAAAATTTAATTGGTGTTTAATAGCTAAATCTTGCACACCACTTAGAAAAAAATAGGACTAATTGTTCTCAAAAAACTGTGCCTAACTGGGCTGTAATAAAGTTGGTCTTATTGTTGTAAACAACAATGAAGGTTTGTCTACACTGCAATAAAACACCCATGGCTGGCCCATGTCAGCTGACTTGGGCTCCTGCTACAGAACTATAAAATTGCAGTGTAGATGCTTGGGCTGCAGCCCAGCCTCTGGGACCATGTGATGGGGGAGGGCCCCAGAGCCTGGGCTCTAGCCCAAGCCCAGGTATCTACACTGCAATTTATAGCCCTGCAGCCTGAGCCTGAGCCAGCTGACATGGGCCAGCCAGAGGCGTTTTCTTGCAGTGTAGATATACCCTACAAATCTAATTTAATCTAAAGAGGCTACTTGTTGAAATTATCAACTATATAATGGATATGTATCTATTACAACCAGTGAAGTGATGCATAGTTTATAAATCTCAAGAATTAGATTTTAAGAATTAGCCTGTATTTAAATTATTCAAATAATAAAGTAGCAATTCCCTATTTGAGGCATCTACGTAAAATATAACCAACAACCACTTCTTTAGTTTTGTTTTTAGAATCATTTTAGTAGGGTCATATCTGACTAATAAGTATTTGTGCTTAAGCATTTTTATGCCAAAACAAAGAATAAGTCACAAGAGTCAAACTAAAAGATTTGAAAGGTTTACATACAATGGAAAGAAGCACATCTCTAATCACTGTACAACAGCCCTGGCTTGTGGGTGTTTTGGTTTTTTGCATGTATTTTTAGTAGCTGGTTTTTTTCCCCAATACTTAGTTGATTTTAATTAATTGCATTTTACAATAGTTGTGTGTGCAAATTTGATTATATATTTGTTTAGTGAAGTGTCTAATTTGCAATTTAAAAATTTATATGAATAGTCTACACACTAATAGCCTTAGCTCAAGCCCATTGAAGTGAATGGAAAGACTCCCAATGACTTCAAAGGATTTTTGCATCAGAAAAGAAATGGAACAAAATAAAAAATAAAATAAAACTTCAGTCATGGGGACAATTTATCGGAGTGCTGTTTCCTAATCCAGCTTCTTCTTTCAGTACAATCAGTGACAAGTAGCCAAGTGTCCAGGTACTTCTTGGGTTTTTTTGTTGTTTTTTTTTTTAGGCAAATCATGGTGTCTAATCTCCATATACAAACTTGCACATTGGAAGACACCTTTAATAGATCATCAGGTCCTCTTCTGGGGTTATTGTGGTAAGATTTTATCAGTGAGCCAGATTCTGATTTCATTTACCATAGTGTACATTTGGAAAAACTCTAGTGACGTTAAAGCTTTTATTATTATTTGTATTATGGCCTCATCTGAGATCAGAGTCCCATTGTGCTAGGCACTGTACAAACACATAGCAAATATCCCTGCCCCAAAGATCTTACAATCTACATAGACAAGACAGGCAAAGGTGAAATGATTTGCCCAAGATCACACAGCAAATCAGTTAATTAGTCAGAAATGGTTCTCCAGAGTCCTGACTCCAGTAATTCTAGATTTACAGTATGTAACATATCTGAATCTGGCACATTATTCCTAAACCATCCCTAGTAAACAGTATGTTTCTCAATCAAGTCTTAAATATCTTCACTGATGGGGACACTGCAGTCTGCTGTGGAAGCTTGATTCATTGCATAAATGTTTTTATAGTTAATGTTCTAATATTTAACATATATTTTTTCCTACTCCAGCCTAAACCTGTTCTTGTGACTAATGAGGATAATTGATTTCTGCTCTATTTGTAACATCCTTTTGTGTCTATATGTACAATTAGGTCTCGCCTCATACTTAGTTTCTTCACACTGAATATGCTCAGGTCTCTAAAAGGTTTTCCCAAACCTTTTATCATTTTAGTTACTTTCCTATGAACTGAAGGTCTGTCTTTTAGGAAAAATGAATGCAACAGTGTTCCATTTAAGGCCTGATCAGTGCAGAGTGGAAAAGAACCTTCACTTGTTGATTTATCAGGATATAACACATATAGATCAAGATGTCGTTATTTAAAACATCTCTGAGGCACTATTGATAAGAATCTAAATGCTGTACAATAATCAATATACAACTTCATGTCACAATGAAAGAACAAACAGCTCAAGCACACAGCTAACCGGAACCAGAGGATCTGGTATAAGCAAAATGCCAAAGCTACAGGCAAACCACCCAGCTAATGAAAAAGATACCTGACACAGAAGATGAGAATTAAAAGGAGGCAGCAGTAAAATGATCATGAATAAGCTCACCTAAACACATGGGGCATGCCTCATGCTCTGAAGGAAGCAATCAAAGGATTCTATTGAACCTTCTCCTGGAAAAAGAGTTTTACAGCTGAAGATCCTCAGGCATGACAGAGAAGAGATAGATGGTGTCAGGGACCGGGAAGGGGCAGTCTTGCCTAATGGTTAGAGCTGAAAACAGGAACTGGGAGTCAGAGCCAGAGTCAGAAGCCAGGCAAGGGCACAGGACTGGAACAGAACAGGAACAAGCATAGGAACAAGACAGGCACAGGAGAGATCACAGCCAAGGCATAAGTGTTGAGTAGCTGCTGAGCCTAAATTCAGACCTGTTGGCTCCTTGCAGCCAGTTGGGTGGGCCAGTCCATCAGGCAATTCTGCCACAGTCCAGCTGGGCTCATTAACTGGCCCGAGAGCTGAGCTGACTAACCCCAGGCTCAAGTGAGAGAACTCAAGTCCACAGTTCCTGACAGAAGGGGAAGCAGAGGCACAGAGAAGAAAAGTGAATGTCCTGACCTCCACCTGGTCCAAACTGAACTAATGATGGAAAGCAGACCCATCCCAGCTTATAACAACTCTCAAGAAGGAATAGAAGGCAAGAAGTAATCACGCAAACACCTGGGACCTAGATTATAAGTCTTTAAAAAGCAGATAAATCAGAATGGAACAAAAATGGCATTTCAGGGCCAATTTTTTTTTTTTAAGTACCAAAGTTGGATATGCAAACCATGCACAGGTGGATAGACAAGTATTTGTGCATGCAAAACATGTAGCTTATGCACCAATAGGCATTTACACATGCAGATATATGTTTTGTGTGCATTGTTAACTGTTTATACCTGAATGCAAATATATTTTGCATGTCTAACATAGACACCTAGTTTGGAAGACTTCGTCCTAATGTATCTTCTTGGCTGGCACTTGGAAGGATATTTTAGGCAAAGGCCTTTATCTAACCATGAGCTAGATTCTTATCCTTACTTCACAAAGTAGTTAAACTGAAATCAAACTACCAAATCCTATAGCAAGTATTTCCAACAGCTGCCAATAACCTTGTAAAACAAAGGACTTTCGCTGATTATCATAAGTTATATTAGCAAGAAAAGATTAATCTCTGCATCATAAAGCAAAGATGAATTTAGGTCTTTCAAAATACTCTTTAAAACTTATTTCACTGACCTATTTAAAAGTCACACACAGTTAATCAGAAAGCATATGTGTTGTAGAATTATCTTCTTTGGCTCATGTAAAATGCAAATTCATGACGTTAAAATGAACTACATAAAGTATGTACCCTAAACTTTATAATTTAAAGTAAAGTGCCACAATTTAAAAAAAAAAAAAAAAAAAAAAAAAAAAAAAAAAAAAAAAAAAAAAAGGCAAGACTCAGTGGCCATAATGCCAAATCACCAAATTCTGTTCCAAAGAAATAAATATGATAGGATTTGAAGAACATTTTACTTCAATCTCGGAGGTAATAGACTGATGTTATCACCTTCTAATCCTCTGCAGCAATGTGTATTTTCTCAGAAGGAAAGATTTACTGAGAAATTTAATTTCCTCTCTTTGCAATTTTTCCCCCCTGCTTTGTGCTCCAGCACAAACAACAACAAATGAGTCTCTGCTTTACAACAAAAGTCATGAACCCTTTTGTATACACTATTTCCTGCTCTTGCTAGTATAAAAAACAAAACAAAACCAAACCTGTTCCAAATTGTTTTTTTCCCTTTCTTGATTGACCAATGGAACACTTTACTTTTTATGTAACAACATTAGGAAAATAGTCGTGATGGACAAGAGCCACAGGTGATGTAATTCAATGTAGCTTCATTGATCTGGCTCTAAGTTTATGATCTTATTTCCATTGGAGTCAATGGAAAATTCCTCTGGGCCCAATTCTGATCTCACAAACTTGTGAAAGTCATGAGTAATTCTACTACATTAAATGGAGTGAGATCAGAACCAGTCCTATTGACATCAGTGAGATTAAGGTGGGGGCAATGAACATAATTTTTTCTAGAAAGGCCTATAAGCACAAATACATTAGCATAAGGATATTTTTCTCAACAGTATGGGAAAGGATCAGTATTTTCAGTAAGAAAGAGACCTTATTAACAAATGTAGTGTGACAAGTCCTGCTGCTCACATGGTGAAGTAGGTTTTTAAGTCCAAGAAGCCAGGGCTATGATTTTGGATTGGAAAGTCATGTGATCAGTTTAGAGGTCTTTATCAGAGAGTGTTTGTTGTTTTTGGCAATGCCTATTAATATTAAAAAAAATCGTTCAGCACATGTTCTAAGTTTTCCTTTAAACCAACCATACAAACCCAACAGGAGTCTCTGAACTTCATCAGACCATCAGTTTTTAAGCAGAACTCAACACTGATTTGCAAATCCTGTGTAGTGGGTCAGTGGGAGACCACTCCACCTCACTAGGCATCGCCCATAGTCAGGGAATTAGCAGAGCACTGCACCAACAATGGCTCAAGCCTCAGGCCAGGCAGAGTTGCAAGTGAGTCTCTGGGCACTAGGCCTTCCATCAGGGCAGGGCAGCAAACAGTTCATGGCTCTGGCCTACAGTCAGGGCAGAGCAGCACAGGGGTCTGGCATCCTAGCTCCAGCAGATGGCTGACAAACACAGGCCTCTTGGCCTAGAGAGGTGAGGCTGCCATCCCAGGGGTGGGGTGACAAGGGAACCCGGACCCACCCGACTCCTCCAGACCCCAGACCAGGACCCTTACAGTGGCAGAGTATTTTGCCACTGGGGAATCCAGCCACAACACGCTGACTGCAGTCTTCCAGCTCAGGCGCAGGCAGGAAGCATCTCTCTTTCAGCAGCTGCAGTCCAATTGAGCTCCAGGGCCCGCCCTTTATACTTCCTGTCCCGCCTCTTGACTTCCAGTGGGAGGGGTGAGGATGGTCTGGCTCTACCCACTTGTGTTCAGAGCGTGGTCTCTCCCCCTCTTGCTCAGTAGAAGGCCACTCCACCTCAGTGCATCCTGTATTCCCAGTTTTTCCTAGAAAGCTTATTTTATTGTACCCATCTCATGCCTCGGTCCTCCAGGGCCAAATTGCTCAACCCAAGGAAGGGCTTCAGGAAGCTCTGAACACAGAAGAACCAACATCCTTCTCTTGCAGAGAGAGTAGCATGTGCCCAGTGGGCCCACAATCTTGCACATCCTGAAGCACTGGTTGCACTTAGGAGATCTACTAAAAACTAATGGCATGCTATTGCCCTGTAATTTCTAATTCTGAAAGGCTCCAAGTTCTTGATATAATTTTCCAAGATGGAAATAGCTCAGAATGGTTGTTTCTGATGTACTGCTAATGTTTGTCACCAGAAATTAGCTTCCTGGAAACAATCTGGTAAATGTAAACTGGTTTCAGTGGGTGCTGATTGCACTTAGCACTTTGCAGAAGAGAGGGTAGTACTTGCTAGTATCAGGCTCCCAGTTGGCCATTTTTCAAAATGTTTTAGTTTTCTTTTGCTAACAAATGCCATTTATTTTTATGTGTAGGTCAGTAGACAGTTTCCCAAACTGTGGTCTACAAAGCACTTGCTGGTTGTTTGCAGCCCCAGAGTTGCTAGCCTCCCAAGCATCCAAATATCATTAATTAGGTCCTAAAAACCCCTGAGACTGGCTTTAAAATGATGAGTTTTTTAAAAATAATACGTGTTGGGGTTTGTGACAGGGTGTACCAGACCCTCTGAGGCCCCCTGCTGGAGGCCTCATGGCCCTGCCACACCTTGCCCCAGAAAAGGGCTGTGGAAAGGGTCCTCTAAGCTGCCCAGAATGGGTGTGTGGGACACAGCCAATCGGAGCCCAGCAGGCTAGTATAAGAACAGCTGCAGGGCCAAAGTGAGAGCAGTTCCTTGCAGGAGCTAGAGGAGTGTAGACAGTGTGCCTATCTGGCAGAACCTTAGACAGAGCAGTTCTGGCAGAAGCTGGAGGGAGTGAGAAGGAGCCCTGGGTTGGTTGCTGGGACTCCATTAGTAGAGCCCTGTGTGGATACAAAAATGTGTATCCGCATCCAATTCGCGATCTGCAAAGTGGAGGGTCCGTGACTCCATGCTGGCTCCCCACAACTGCCAGTGCAGCTCTCCCTGACCCAGCTCCCCCAAACACCTCTACTTCTCCCCAGAGACCTCCTGCCCCACCCCCTGCTCCACCCCCACCATACCTCATTTCCTGCTCTGGGTAGGAAGGCTACAATCCTGGGCAGTGCCTCCCTTCCAGGGTGGGGGACAGCTCGGACATCCCTATGCAGCTGCAGGGGGCTGTAATGCATGCAGACCCGGCCCAGGCAGAGCATGGCAATAACTACTCTCCCTTCATAGCACAGGCCCTTGCCAACCCCCTAGTTTAAATTACAACACCACACCTCTTTCAAAATGGGGCTTGGGTCACTCCCTTCTGGGAGTTGTAGTTTATCTCCTCTGTCCAAGCAAGCTGGGGACTCCAACTCTCAGAATGCTCAGCATGCTATCTGCTTGATGCCAGGGCCGAGTCCATTGATAGACTACAGGACTAACTAAGGACCTAAGCCCAAGGAGGTCTACAGCCACAGAAAGTGCAGACATGCACACACTCAACCAGGGGGCACTCATGAGAGGTAAGTGCACTGCATCACAGGGTTTTTTTTATTTGCCTTCTGGTTTCAGAGCCTACAGGTGCACTCATGTCATGTTTACAAGCTTTTTTCCAAAATTATGAAGGATGGAAACTTACTTTAAAAAAAATGAGAGCTGAGAGTCTCATGAAACCTCTTGATTCCAGGCGCTAGAAGGGGAAAAATACCAAATATTACATGGCTCATGATAAAATTATGAGAATTGGCAACACCACTGACAGCTGGAAGCTCTGCATTCTAGGCTTGTTTCAGCTCTAAATGGTCTGAAGGTAAAGTTCTACGTACAGCACATTATAGTAGCTTGACTTCAAAGTGACAGATGTGTGGACTAGAGCCAAAGAGGAAAAAAAACAAAAAAAACCCACCACCAGCAGCTTTACAAAACAGGATGATAATCTACTGAGGTCACAGTAGTGGGCGGAGGTCAGAGTTTCAAGGAGAAAATAGATAATATAATTTTTATGGAGAAGAGTGAAAAATATTTCTTCAGTGAACTTTCCAAGATGGACCGACAGACCAAATAAATGTCTTGCTCTTACATATTGTTTTTAAATGAGCAAGACAAGGTAGGTCAGGTAATACCTTTTATTGGACCAACTTCTGTGTTTAGAAGGTACAAGCTTTCAGGCTACACAAAGCACTTCTTTAGGTCTAGGGATGGAAGCAGACTGTCTGAGCTAAATACAAATTGGGAAAGATTGTTAAGCAGAAGGGGTAACGTATGTTGGAGGCAGTCACTTGAAATGAAGTGGACAATCAGATTAGATTGTTATACATAAAGGATCTGAAGCAGACAATTAAGGGTAGTAGGCAGCGTGGTGTTGTAATGAGTCATAAAACCAGTGTACCTGTTAAATTTTTGTTTTTGGTGTCTAGCAAAATTATGAATTTAAGTCCCCAGGCTTGCCTTTTGAAGGGATTGTGCAGGTTTCCCTTGCAGATAAGTACTGAAAGATCAGATGGAGTGATCACTTTGAGAAAAGTGTTCACCTTTGGGTGATATGGTGTTTTTCTCTTACCATTTTTTCCTATGGAGATTCATTTGAGAGCATACTGATAATTTTGATTCACCCACATATTTATTGGGGCATTTGATGCAGTGGAGTTACACCATATGTTGGGATAACCATGTGTAAGCCCCATGAATCTTGCGAGGAGCATTGTATGGGGTATTGGTCATCATAGCAGTGGAGATATGTCTGCAGGTTTTGCATCTGTTCTGGTAGGGTTTAGTGCTGCTTTGAATTGGTCTGAGAAGTTTGCTTCTGATGATGAGCTTAGCGAGGACAGAGGGTTGCTTGAAGGCCAGAAGAGAGGGTTCATGAATGATTTCTTTCAGGATATGGTCCCCATCAAATACAGGTTGTATATATTTGATGATACACCATATGGGTTCCAGTGTGGGTAGTAGGTGAGAAGTAAGTGATGTTCAGTCAGTGGGTTTCTTTTTCCTGTATTCAATCAGGTTCTTCTGGGGGTATTTGGGTGGCCCTTTCCATGATGTGATCTACTTCTCTGGAGTGTCCTTGTTTAGTGAAGGCAGTTTTAAGTGTGTTAGCTGTGTAACCTGGACTTCCTCTTTGGAGCAAAGTCTTTGGTATCTGAGTACAGGGCTGTAGATAACAGATTTTTGTGGTGTGCCTGGGGTGGTTGCTGGTCTGTGGAGGTAAATGTGGTGATTGGTGGGTTTCTCATATATAGTTGTTGTAGGGTTCCATTGTTTAAGCTAAACATGGTGTCCAGGAAGTTTATCCTGGTGTGGGAGTGTTCTAGAGAGAGTTTGAGGGTTGTTGTTGAAGTTGTGGTAAAAATCTATGAAGAAGTATAGCTCTTCTATCCAGAGGATGAAAATATCATTGGATCTCAGATATGTCATTGATTTGTGGTGCATTTTTCCATAAATTCTGCATTGAGGTGGCCAATGAAGCAGTTGGCATTTTGGGGAGCCATCCTAGTGCCCATGGCTGTTCCCATGATTTTGATAAATTGTTAGTTGTTAAATGTGATGTTGTGGGTGAGGATAAAATGAAGGAGTTTGGCAATGTGTTTTGGGTGCATTATCTTGTATGTGTTTGAGGCAAATCAGAAATGCCTTCCCAGTGAGGGACACTAGAGTACAGGACGGTGACATCCATGGTAGCAAGGATGCTGTTCTGAGGGAGGTTGTTAATGGTGTGGAGTTTCTGGAGGAAATCAGTGTCTTGCAGGAAGTTGGCCCTTTGTGTGGTAAGTAGGGCTGTTGATTAATCACAGTTAACTCATGCGATTAACTCAAAAATTAATTGTGATTAATCGCACTGTTAAACAATACCAATTGAAATGTATTAAATATTTTGGATGTTTTTCTACATTTTCATATATATCGTATTAGGCGTGGTAATTGAAATCAACTTACAAATGTAGATTTTTGTTGTTGTTGGCTTTTGTTGTTTTTTGTTTTTGTTTTTTTGTTTGAACTGCACTCAAAACAAAACAATGTAAAACTTCAGAGCCTACAAGTCCATTCAGTCCTACTTCTTGTTCAGTCAATCACTAAGACAAACAAGTTTGTTTACATTTATAGGAGATAATGTTGGCCTCTTCTTATTTACAATATCACCAGAAAGTGAACAGGCATTTGCATGGCACTTTTGTACCTGGTATTGCAAGGTATTTACGTGCCAGATATGCTAAACATTCGTACGCCCCTTCATGCTTTGGCCACCATTCTGTAGGACATGCTTCCATGCTGATGATGTTCGTTAAAAAAATAATGCCTTAAATAAATTTGTGACTCAACTCCTCGGGGGAGAATTCTATGTCTCCTTGTCAGGGTTCCCCCACACTCTGAACTCTGGGGTACAAATGTGGGGACCCGCATGAAAGACCCCCAAGCTTATATTCTATCAGCTTAGGTTAAAACTTCCCCAAGGCACAAATTCCTTTTCCTTGGACGGTATTGCTGCCACCACCAGGTGATTTACACAAAAATTCAGGGAAGGGTCATTTGGAATCCCTATCCCCCACAAAATATCCCCCAACCCCCTTCACCCCCTTTCCTGGGGAGGCTTGAGAATAAATATACCAACCAATTGCTTTAGCAATGTGAGCACAGACCAGACCCTTTGTCTTCAGGACACTGAAATCAATCAGGTTCTTAAAAGAAGAAATTTATTTATAAAGAAAAAAATAAAAGAATCACACCTGCAAAATCAGGATAGAAGGTAACTTTACAGGGTAATAAAAAGGTTTAACACACAGAGGATTCCCCTCTGGGCTCAGCTTCACAGTTACAAAAACACGAATAAAACTACCTCTGTAGTATAGGAAAATTCACAATCCAAAACAAAAGATAACTTAACACATTTCCTTGCCCTACTTACAATTTTTGTAGTTTTAGATGGATTATTCCAGATATATTTTCAGGAGATGTTGTACCTGCTTGACTTCTCCCTCTGTCCATAGAGGGAACAATCACAGAAGGACAAACAAATCCTCCCCCCTCCCCTCATTTGAAAGTATCTTCTTTCCTCATTGGTCCTTCTAGTCAGGTGCCAACTAGGTTATTTGAACTGCTTAACCCCTTACAGGTAAGGTAATCCAGTACAGCTGCCAAGGAGGGATTTTATGCTACTGCATACATAAAGGTTGCTACCCTTCCCCATATTTTCATGACACTCCTGCTCTGTGTTTTACCCACATTCTGCCATATATTTCATGTTTATAGCAGTCTCGGATGATGACCCAGCATATGTTGTAGATTTTAAAAACACTTTCACTGCAGATCTGACAAAACACAAAGACGGTACCAATGTGAGATTTCTAAAGATAACTACAGCACCCTACCCAAGATTTAAGAATCTGAAGTGCCTTCCAAAATCTGAGAGGGACAAGGTGTGGAGCACGCTTTCAGAAGTCTTAAAAGAGCAACAGTCCGATGTGGAAACTACAGAACCCAAACCACCAAAAAAGAAAAACAACCTTCTGCTGGCGGCGGCATCTGACTCAGATAATGACAGTGAACCCCTGGAATGGTGGTTGAAGCATGAAGGGACATATGAATCTTTACCTCATCTGGCACGTAAATATCTTGTGATGCGCCTGTTCTCACTTTCAGGTGACATTGTAAAGAAGAAGCAAGCAGCATTATCTCCTGCAAATGTAAACAAACTTGTTTGTGCGAGTGATTTGGCTGAACAAGAAGTAGGACCGAATGGACTTGTAGGCTCTAAAATTTTACATTGTTTTATTTTTGAATGCAGTTTTTTTGTACATAATTCTACATTTGTAAGTTTGACTTTCATGATAAAGAGATTGCACTACAGTACTTGTATGAGGTGAATTGAAAACTATTATTTCTTGGTTTTTTTTGTTTTTTTACGGTGCAAGTACTTGTAATCAAAAATAAATATAAAGTGAGCACTGTACACTTTATATTCTGTGTTGTAATTGAAATCAATATATTTGAAAATGTAGAAAACATCCAAAATATTTAAATAAATGGTATTTTATTAACGTTTAACAGTGTGACTAATCGTGCTTAATTTTTTTAATTGCATTATTGATCATAATTAATTTTTTTAGTTGCTTGACAGCCGTAGTAGTGAGTGATTTAAAGATGGTTTCTATTCCTTCAATAAGAATGCTTTGGCCAGATACACAAAACAAGGGAACTCATGCAGCCCCATCGTATCTTGGGAATCATGTAGAAGGTCCATTGGTGGGTTTGTGGGGGATGAGTTTTTCTTGGAGTTGTTTGGGGAAGTATTTGATGTTATACCTAAATTCCTGTTGCACTGTGGTGTGCGGTCTTCTTTGAGTTCTGTATAGTAGGTGGTCTGAGAGGGATGTCTGTTGGACTCTTTGATGAAGTCATCATGATTAAATACTAAGACAGCGGCCCCTTTGCCTGCAGGTTTGATCTCTATCTGGTGGTTGGATTTCAGGGACTGTATAGCTATCCTCTTGATGGTAGAGAGACTGTGGTAGATATCATGTTTGAAGATTTCACAATCAATTTTTTTCCCCTGAAGCAATTGATGTAATGATCCAGTGTCAATCTTGGCCAATCAATCAATAAAAAAATACTTTAAGGAAATTAACAGTTAAAAATTCAGGAAAAGGAATTTCCTGCCAAGAATCTGGTGTCTTTTCCTTTTTATCTTTGAGAACAGGAGAAATTAATCTGAAAATGGTTTTGCATCACTGTTATTATACATTATTGCCTTCCAAAAGGTCTCAATTTTGCAGGAGAAAATATCTGCATTTTCTGTAGTTTGGGGAAAACTTGTTTCCAAAAGAATCAAATTTCTACCATTTGTACTGAGTAAACTGGGCAACTTTAGAAAATGGCTATATTTTCTGACCCAGAAACAAATCTCTCCCTTTCTGGCATATTTTGGTTAAAACTTTCCTGTGTCTTTAATTGTCAAAAAGAAAGTAATAGAAGTAAAACACTAACTGAGAAGGACCAGTTCCTCTGCTGGTGTAAATTGGGGTAACTCCACAGAAATCAGAGCCATGGTGACTTACGCCAAGTAAGAATCTGGCCTGAAGAATTTAGATCCATTCAATCATCCTTTGCCACTAAAGCATTAGAAAGTGATCCAGGCATCCTAAACATTGTCTACCTAGAGCAGTTGAGAAATATTTTATGCAAGCTCTAACAATCCTGAGATTTTCACAATAAAGTCCACACAAATGCTGAAAATCTACTCTAAAATTATTTAAGTGGGAATTAGGCACCTAACCTGATTAAGTGCTTTTGTAAATCCCACTAGGCACATACCTGCATATTTAGGCATCAAAATCCTTTGTTGATCTGGCCCCAAAAGCATCCAGTTCTGCCATGTTGAACAGTACCTTACTTGCAGATGACACTAAACTGGGAGGAGTGGTAGATACGGTGGATGGTAGGGATAGGATACAGAGGGACCTAGACAAATTAGAGGATTGGGACAAAAGAAATATGATGAGGTTCAACAAGGACAAGTGCAGAGTCCTGCACTTAGGACGGAAGAATCCCATGCACTGCTACAGACTAGGGACAGAGTGGCTAGACAGCAATTCTGCAGAAAAGGAACTAGGGGTTACAGTGGACGAGAAGCTGGATATGAGTCAACAGCGTGCCCTTGTTGCCAAGAAGGCTAACAGCATTTTGGGCTGTATAAGTAGGAGCGTTGCCAGCAGATCGAGGGATGTAATCATTCCCCTCTATTCAGCGTTGGTGAGGTCTCATCTGGAGTACTGTGTCTAGTTTTGGGCCCCACTCTACAAAAAGGATGTGGAAAAATTGGAGAGAGTCCAGCGGAGGGCAACAAAAATGATTAGGGAGCTGGAGCACATGACTT
The DNA here is from genome assembly GCF_002925995.2 of Terrapene triunguis. Classification (NCBI taxonomy): domain Eukaryota; kingdom Metazoa; phylum Chordata; order Testudines; family Emydidae; genus Terrapene; species Terrapene triunguis. The sequence goes on along the minus strand of NW_020664477.1, from coordinate 449,756 downwards.
ATAAGGAGAGGCTGAGGGAACTGGGACTATTTAGTCTGCAGAAAAGAAGAACGAGGGGGGGAATTTGATAACTGCTTTCAACTACCTGAAAGGGCGTTCCAAAGAGGATGCATCTAGACTGTTCTCAATGGTACCAGATGGCAGAACAAGGAATAATGGTCTCAAGTTGCAGTGGGGGAGGTTTAGGTTGGATATTAGGAATGGAAGGAATCTTGAAGGAATGGAATCAACAACGGCCTGTCACTTATTATAGCGCCCCTCTAGACCCGGTGGCGGCAGGACTGCCCCCGTGTCTTAGACCAGTAGCTGCAGCGGCAATTTTGGTGGACACCTCGGCCGCACTCGTTCTGGGTTCCCCTCTCTTTGTGTCAGTACCCCATGCTGTAACCGCACTCCTCCTAAGAGGAGCGACCCAACACATGTCCAATTCTCGCCTGACTAAATATGAAATGTTGCTTCTAAATGCCCCCAATGTAACCCTAGTCCGTTGCCCTGTCTCAACCCGGCTTCTCTGCTCCCAACAGCCTGGGATGGGGAGCCGCATGACTGCCAAGCAGTAACCACTGAACTATGCTCTCCCCAGATAGATTTGGGAGAGACCCCTTTACCTAACCCCGAACTAATATATTTTGTCGACCGGTCCTGTTTAAGAAACCCCAAGGGTATCCTTGTGGCAGGTTATGCTATATGCTCACCCCACGACTTAGTGGAAGCTCACTCTCTTCCAGGGGTGAACTCGGCTCAAGTGGCTGAATTGATCGCCCTTACCCGTGCCTGCGCCCTAGTGGAAAAACGGTCCATTAACATCTACACCGATTCCCGCTATGCCTTCGGGGTAGTGCACGATTACGGGCAACTCTGGAAGTACCGTGGGTTCCTCACTTCTGCGGGGACTCCCATCCGAAATGGGCCTTATGTTAATGCACTTCTTAATGCTCTTTTACTCCCTTCTGAGATAGCCATTATAAAATGCGCTGCCCATCAAATTCCTTGTGATGAGGTCACACGAGGAAATGCTCTGGCTGACAGATCAGCCAAGCAAGCGGCCCTTTTCGGGTCTCCGGCTGAATTTTCTGCTATTTGTTTTATAGCCCTAGCTAACTCCAACCTGGGCCTGACCCCTGTCGAATCATCTTCTCCTGACATGCCCCCAACCCTCATACGAGACTTGGCGGACATGCAGGAGTCGGCAGAGGAAGGGGAAAAGAACTACTGGAGAGCAATGGGTTGTGAAAAATCTCCCGACAACGTATGGTGCACTCCGGATGGTCGCCTGGTAGCGCCTGGAGGCTTGCTCCCTTATTTGGCCCGCCTGGCCCACGGGCTAACCCATGTAGGGAGCAGGGGAATGATACAATCAATCGAACGGCATTGGTATGCCCCACATTTTGCAGCAGTGGCACTACAGTATTGCTGCACCTGCCCAGTGTGCCTTGCTCATAATGTGGGAAAGCCTGTGAAAACCAAGCCTGCAGCCCATCCCTCCCCATGGGGCCATTTTGTAAATATACAAATTGACTTTGTCAGCATGCCTAAATGCTGCTCGTTTGAAAATATTTTGGTGTGTGTCCGTAGATTCTCAGGGTGGGTTGAGGCTTACCACTGTGCCAAAGCTAACTCCCTGACGGTGGCAAAGAAACTGCTACATGAATTCATTCCCCGGTTTGGACTGCCCCTTTCTATCAACAGCGATCGGGGTACTCATTTCACAGGCCAAATCATGCAGCAAGTCTGCAAGGCACTAAGAATCACTCAGCACTTCCACTGCGCTCACCACCCCCAAAGTGCTGGGGCAGTGGAACGAGTAAACGGGGTGCTGAAAAACAAAACTGCTAAAATGTGTTCAGAAACCAACCTTAAGTGGCCAAAAAGCCCACCCTCCTTGCTGAATTAGTAGTAAAACAATGCCTGTGCCCATGGGGGGGGGGAGGGGGAAGTGAACCAGCAAGAAAAAAGGATCGGCCCAGACAAGCAGGCAACCGCAGTTTAAGCAAGTTAAAAGAAAGAAAGTAAAAGAGTTAACTCTGTAGTTATTGGAAAAAAATTAAGCAGTAACACTACATAAATGTTAAAAGAAGGTATTATAAAAGAAAAAAAAATTCTTGGTTTCTTTGCAGCCATTCCTTTGGGAGTGTCTGTAAGGAATCCAGGCAAAAGGATTATTTAAGTGAAATCATTTAACTATAAACAAGTTATTCAAATTTGCAAAAAAACACTCCTGGTGTGTACAATCTTTGTTTTATAAGTTTAAAATAAATTGGTGTTGCTTTGGGGTTGTAAAACCAAAAAAAATACTTTTGCCAAACAAGGTAAACTAGTGTTGTTTGATTTTGGTATTTAGCATTTAATCTTTAAAGTAACTTAATGCTTTACAAAATTTAAATTGTTTTAAATAAAACCAAAGTTGTGGCTGCAGCAGGGCAGACAAAGCCAGGAAAATGGTAAGGGTTCTTGGACGGGTTGCTGCAGCAGTTTGGGCAAAGGTGTTTCTTGGTTTGCCGAAGCTGTGTGGAGCTTGGTTTAGGAATTTTGTGCCACAATTTGGCATACCTAAACAAATTGTAACAAGTTGTGTGCAGCTTTATCTAAGTGCCAAATGCTTTTTAAAGACCACTCTAAATCAAAAGACCGAACTCAGCTCTCATAAATTTTTAACAGAATCGCCCAATGCGACTACTGGCAGTGCCCTGCTGGCCCTGGCTCAGATAAACAGTCGTTTAATAAATTACACAATAGTTAGGCACTAACAAAATGTGTTAGGTCTTTTTCTATACATCAGTCCTGCCACTCACTGAAACCAGGAGATTGGGTCTACATAGAGGTCCATCAGCAGAGAACTGCCCTGGCCCCATGCTAAGGAACTCTTATTAAGTCCTGTTAATTATCAACACCGCTGTAAAGTACTGAGAATTGACTACCCGCCCATGTTTCTCATTGAAATGGCTCTTCGACTGATCGGTCTATCGTTGTTGCTCCTTCTGGACGGCAAAAGTGAAGGACAAGGTAAAAAGCTGGTAACCTCTCCTTTGTCCGCTGACAAACCCACTGAGCTTTTGGATCTTGCTAAGAAAACAACTTCTCCACCTGAGGACATGATAAAGCCTCCAACCAAGCAAGGTGATTGTGCTAGTAACCCCTCCCTTGCAGCCTTATTGCCGGACAGCTAAGTGAACTAAGACTATGAAATCTCGAAGAATCGCTTGCGGAAGCTAGCCAAAACTACCTGAAGATAAAACTTTTAATATTCCTCAGCCTCTCCTCCTTAACGAACTTGGGGTGGGGAGGGAAAAAGTAATATTTTTCTAAATCTTAGCCAATCAGTAGCCTCCGATTTAGCCTGTATCATATTGCAATATACCCCTACTTATACCATTAATATTAGTGCCTCTCTGCCCTTTGTAAAGGTGTTTAGCCAACAAATGTGGTATATTTCTTCACAGGGGAAAAATGTGTTCGTTGAAACACTGATAAACTGTAATTAATGCCACATTAGGGACCATTACGTTCACGCTGTCCTTATCCAGTTTTCAAATTACATATTATCTCCGCCCTTGGTGCAGTGGCCCAGAAACTTCTAGCAAAAATTGTATTAAGTATCAGCAAGTCTAAAAAGGCATTGCAGTGGGATCTGACATGTTCAAAAGTTCAGGATTTTCTGAATGACCAGCCCATGGCCGTTCGGAGCAATCTTGAACATCAGGTGTGGCCTACTGCCCTTATAGACACCTCAAAAGTACCATCTAATCTGTTGCCATGAAGACATACTTAAAAAATTTTCTGGGTGAAAGTGCAAATGTTCGCAGTGCTCCTTCCAAGCATACAGGCTGGTTAAAAGGATGTGGGCTCCTGCATACCAAATCCTATCAAATCCGTAAAAAAAAAATGCATGTAACCAATTTATAGTCAGTGCTACCGCACTACTATGCTTTGTACTAAACTTTGTTTCTGTTTAAAGACCCCACCCCTTTCTCAGACCCTGCTCTTCCCCATCACCCAGCCTGAGAAAAATGAAGCTGGTTTCAGGGAGGTACAGTATGCAATGGGGGATGGGGCGAAGGTTGTAGGCCCACTTAGTGTCAGTACCCCTAGCATTATCTCCCTTAAACAGGCCGGCACCAATCTTGGCACTCCCAAGCTGACCAGTTCACGATCCTCGGCCGTGTCCAGCAAAAATGAATCTTGGTGATGCCTACATGGCATCAGAGGAGGGAAATTGTGGGGAAAAAGAACTAGGTGGCTTTCTTTATGACAGCCAAAGTAACACCGAAGGCCCAAATTCAGGCCCTCTGACAGAAGCTGACTATACAGACGGCCTTTACATAGAACAGTACAGGCCAGAACCTGAACAAAACTAAGCTGTACAATTCCCTGCCAAATACGGTCATGGGCTATGACCAGAGGAGGGAGGGGAAGGAAGCAATGCAATAGGCCTTAGCAACAGAATAACTGCTTGTTTATGAAATACATGATAACTGCCTGTCTGTACGAACATGATAACCGCTTGTTTATAAAACAAAACCGTCTATATGAAGAAATTGCTTCTAGTAAAGGTCAACTTCCCCTATAGTTCCAGCTATCTGCCAACCAGCCAATCATATATCATCTTTGGGCGTCCCGTAATAAACCCCTATGCCCTTAACCATAGAACCCCAGAAAAAAACAGTATGTACCCTGACGAGAACAACACTCCAACTGGTGCCAAGTACCACCCATGTCGGAAACCACCAAGAAACCCCCACCACCACCCAATAGGCACCCAATTCTCGTAAATAATGAGGGAGCTACCGGGAAAAAGGGACAGACCCCTACTCTTATTTTCGCATAAATGACGTATTATTTGTACTATGCTTGCGGTTTGACGGAATAAAGGCGGCCTGCGTGCTGTGCTAGGTGTGGTAGTTTTCGAACTGCTACCCCAACGCGTTGGTATGTATTGCAATAAACTGGCCTCAGGCTTGAGTCTGTGAACTAAAAATCAATGCGTGGGTGACTTTTTCCATGACAGATATTAGGAAAAACTTTTTCACTAGGAGGGTGGTGAAGCACTGGAATGGGTTACCTAGGGAGGTGGTGGAATCTCCTTCCTTAGAGGTTTTTAAGGTCAGGCTTGACAAAGCCCTGGCTGGGAAGATTTAGTTGGGGATTGGTCCTGCTTTGAGCAGGGGGTTGGACTAAATGACCTCCTGAGGTCTCTTCCAACTGTGATATTCTCTGATTCTCTGATTCTCAAGTAATCCCACTGAATTCCACGATCCTACTCACTGAGTACTACTCAGTGGGATCAATGGGGGTAGAATCTGACCCTAAATGGTAAAGCTCCTCTACATGATCCCTTCTCCCCCCACCTCCCACCTCTTTTTAATTTCAATATATTATTTTTATTCCTGTAGCACCTAGAGGCCCCAGCTGAGATCAGGGACCCATTGTGACAACCACATAGTCAGAGACCGTTCCTTCCCAAACAGTCTAAATAGACAAGACAGTCAAAGAGTTGAAGAAATTATCCCCCATATTGCAGATGGGCAACTGATACGGAAGAGAAAATCTTTGTCCCATGAATGTCAATGCTCCCATTTACTTCAATGAGACCTTGAGTTCACCCACCAAGATTAAGTGACTTCCCAAGGTGTCAAGGCTGAATCCCCATTCTGTCACTCCGAGTGCAGAAAGTGGGGGCCCGCAAGGATTCTAAAAATTAATATTTGCCACTCCAGGCTTGTATTAAACTCACAATGTTACAGCTTTTCTCTGACTTTGGCTTGGTAAATGCTGCCACCAGTCAGGTGCCCACTCCTTTTTTTTTTTTTTTTACCTGTGGGCTTGTTAACCCTTTACAGGTAAAGCAAGCAGAGAACAGACCAAGAGAGAGATTTTACAGCTGGCTGGGTGTCCATCAAAGGGAGTTACTCCTCCCTCCCCTTCATGTATCACACAGCCCCCAAATCACAGACGGTGCTGGCCAGCCTGGTTGAGGTCAGGTCCACACCGGCTGGGATTTCTTCCTGGAGGTTTAGGAAACAGACTTAGTAAGATACATGTGCCTCTAATTTTACTAATAATTACATGAAAAACTAAACAGTACTTTTTACATTTCAAGGATTACAATGACTTAGAATACAGGGACATTTTCACCCAGCTGATTCTGGGAAACCTTCCTGGGAGAGAGCATCAGCCACTTTGTTAGAGGCTCCTGAAATGTGTTGTATTTTAAAATCAAAGTCTTGGAGAGCTAAACTCCATCAAAGAAGTTTTTTGTTAGTCTCTTTGACTGTGTGAAGCCACTTCAGTGCAGCAGCATCAGTTTGCAGGTGGAACTGCCATCCCCAAATGTATGGGCATATCTTTTCCAGAGCATACACAATGGCGTAACATTCTTTTTCTGAGACTGACCAGTGGCTTTCCCTCTCAGAAAGATTTTGCTGAGAAACATGACAGGATGGAAGTGTTGATCTGGTCCTTCGTGCATTAAAACTGCTCCTACACCACACTTGGACGCATCTGTGGTTACGACGAATGGTTGGTTGAAGTCCGGGGCCCTCAGTACACGGTCAGATGTAAGGGCCACCTTAAACTGGTTAAAGGTTGTCTGACACTTCTTAGTCCACTGAATGGCATTTGGCTGTTTTTTCCTGGTCAGGTATGTCAGTGGGGTGGCAATTTGGCTGTAGTGTGGTACGAATCGTCAGTAATACCTGGCCACGCCCAAGAAGGATTGGACCTGCTTTTTTGTCTTAGGGACAGGCCAATTTTGGACAGTAATTACTTTAGCCTGTAGGGGGTTGATAGTCCCTTAACCCACCTGGTGTCCAAGGTACGTTACCCTGTTTAGGCCTATTTGACACTTCTTGGCCTTAACAGTTAATCCTGCTTCCCTTATGCACTGGAAGACAGTTTTGGGGTGTTCCAGGTGTTCTGCTCATGAATCTGAGTATATATCGTCAAGGTAGGCGACTGCAAATTGCCCAAATCCAGCCAGAAGGTTATCTACCAGTCTCTGGAAGGTGGCGGGTGCATTTCGCAGTCCGAAAGGTAGCACATTAAATTCATACATCCCTACATGGGTGATGAAGGCTGACCTTTCCTTGGCTGGGTCATCTAGCGGCACTTGCCAGTACCCCTTAGTTAAGTCTAAGGTGGAGATGAACTGGGCATGTCCCAGTTTCTCCAGTAGCTCATCTGTGCATCGCATTGGATAGCTTTCTGGGTGAGTTACAGCATTTAGTTTACGGTAGTCCACACAAAAGCGGATTTCCCCATCTGGTTTAGGAACCAGAACCTCTGGAGATGCCCATGCACTCTGAGAGGGGCGGATTACACCCATCTGTAACATGTCCTTGATCTCCCTTTCTATTGCAGTTTTGGCTTGAGGAGCCATCCGGTAGGGTTGGACTCTAATTGGGCAAGCATCACCTGTGTCAATGGAGTGGTAAGCCCGTTCTATCCATCCTGGAGTGGCTGAAAATATTGGCATGAAGCTGGTGCACAGCTCCTGGATTTGCTGGCACTGCTTACGCCCAAGGGTCACCTCTTCCACACCACCATTGCTTTTTCCGTCATAGTAGACTCCTTCAGGCCACTCAGCGTTGTCTCTCTCCTGGGCTGTAAGCTGGAGAACCTTGATTTCTCGGGAATGAAATGGCTTTAGAGAATTAACATGGTATACTTTAGGTTTTAGGGTAGGGTCTGGGAACGCTATGAGGTAATTAACAGCTCCCAAGCACACCTCATAAGACTGGACATAGATAGAAATGTCCTTGTCCTTGCCCATTCCCTCCCAGTGAAATGATTTCCGCAAACGGTCCTTGGTCCTGTTCACCCCAGCATGGCCACTAGGGTGATCATGGGCTAAGCTCAAGAGCTTTTCCCTATACTTAATTGGAACTACCAACTGTCTCTGAGGATGACAGTCCTCCTTGTGCCCACCAGAAAGGGTCTTCTTGTATAAGAGTCCTCCTTCTATAACCTGACCTGGAACTATTAGAAGAGCTGAGAGGCGGTGGGTCACCCCGTGCCGCCGTCCAAGCTCCCTTGAGTCTCTCATCTGCTTCCTGCTCTGCCTGGAACTGCTCCCTTGATGCTGGAGACATTAGTTCCTCGTTGGGTTGTGGACTTGGGCTTGGTTCCACTGGAAGCGATGCAGATGACGGGGTTGTTTCCGTTGACTAGGAACCGCTCTCCGCTGGTGCACTAGGTTGTATTTCAGGCTCCGGTTGAGCCTCTTGCGCCAGTCTAGTTGCTGCTGCAGGTGCAGACTCTGTGGCGCCCTTTGGTGCTGGCTCCCCCGACTCTGATGGGGTTGCAAGAACGGGCTTTTGTGCTGACTGCTCCACCAGTTTCGATTCTTGGGCTGGTTCTGGCTGGGTCCCAGGACCTGGATCTACAATTGCTGCCATAGACTGTGGTCTGGAGTCTCGTTCTCCACCTCTGGCTGGGTTCCTGTGGGAGGCTCAGGAATGGAGTTAGATATGGAGGCCTCTTTAGCCTGGGTGTGGATGACCATCCCCACCCGTTTTGTTAGCCTCACATGGTTGGCTAAGTTTTCTCCCAGCAGCATGGGAATGGGATAATTGTCAGAGACTGCAAAAGTCCATATTCCTGACCAGCCCTTGTACTGGACAGGCAACCTGGCTGTAGGCAAGTTAAAAGAGTTGGCCTTAAAGGGTTGCACTTTCACTTGGGCCTCTGGGTCAATGAATTTGGGGTCCACCAGGGATTGGTGGATAGCTGACACCTGTGCTCCAGTCTCTCTCCACGCAGTAATCTTCCTCTCGCCCACACTCACAGTTTCCCTTCGCTCTTGGGGGTATTTGTGAGACATCTGGGCCTGAAGGCTCTTTGTAGGACTCAGGGGTGATGAGTTGCAGTTGGCCTTCACATGCCCCAGCTCATTTCATTTGAAGCATCGCCCAGCTGACTGTGGGCTGGGGTGAGGTGGTTGGTTGGAGAGTGGAGTGGTGGGGCGAGAGGGCATCTGGTGTCTCCCTGGCTGTGTGGAGGGCTCCTCCTTGCGAGGAGGGGCTTTGGACTGACCCTGATGTTGGGGTGTCATCTTGGGTTGCCCCTTCTGGTATCCGTTCCAACTGCTACTAGGTTTCTTCTTCTCCGCCACCTCCACCCATTTGGTTCTGATCTTCCCTGCCTCAATTACAGTTTTGGGCTTCTCATCTAGGATGCACCTTTCTGTTTCCTCAGGAACACCCTCTAAGAACTGCTCCATTTGCATTAGGAGAGACTTAGGAGATTTAACATTTGTTCCTGATCTCCAGGCATCCCAATTTTTTCCAATGTGGTAGGCATGTCAGGAAAATGCCACGTCTGGTTTCCACCTCAGAGCTCTGAACCATTGACGGGCATGCTCAGGTGACAGCCCCATTCTAATTCTGGCCTTTTGTTTAAAAAGTTTGTACTCGTTCATGTGTTCTTTAGCCATTTCAGCTGCCACCTCTGCTAAGGGTCCACTGAGTTGTGGCCTTAGCTCCACCATATACTGGTCTATAGGGGTGTTGTACCCAAGGCAGGCCCTTTCGAAATTTTCTGAGAAGGTCTCTGTATCATCACCTACCTTGTATATGGGGAATTTCTTGGAATGGGGGGCAGTACTTGCAGAAAGGACTGTTAGGGTGACCTGGTGGACCCAGCTTAGCCCTTTCCAGCTCTAAGCGCTTCAGCTCTAACTGTGCCTCCAAGCGCTTTGCCTGCATTTCTGCCTCCAAGCGCTTTGCCTCTCTTCTCTCCTCCGCTTCCAACTCCAAGCACTTCACCTCTATTTTGTCCTCCGCTTCCAAGCGCATCATCTGTAGGAAGAAATCCCTGTCTTCCACAGTCAGAACTCAGTCTGGGTTAAGGGCAGCCCTCCACAATCCAAGATCCCGGTGCCAAGCTGGAGGGCTGACCCTTCCCCCCTGGGAAGTCCCCTTTACCCCATCTGCTCCCTTCATTTCTGTCATGGAGCATTATGTCTGGGCTTGATCTGAGTCGGTCTTCTCCGTGGCTTGCCGCTTTGGGAAGACTGGTTTTTCTAAGGTGTCGGTGCCTGACCTCAACCTCATGCACAGGCTGCCCTACTCTAGCCTAACTATCTCATTGCCACGAAGCTAGAAAAGAAAAGAAAAAAATAAATAAACTGCTTGTTGGACTCCCTGGCGTGGTAGACTGAACCCTCTGCTTGCCTGTTCCCCCTCAGGCAGCAAAGAAAAGAAAAGAGAGAAATAAAGGAAACTCCCTGGCTTTCAAGCAGTCAAAAGGAAAAATGTGTCCTTTTAAAATCCTGAGGTCTGTGCTTCTAGTTCAAAGTGATCCCACTGCTCTGCCACCATGTCAAGGTGGAATCCCTACTCTGTCACTCCAAGTGCAGAAATTGGGGGCCCACAAGGATTCTAAAAATTAATATTGGCCACTCCGGGCTTGTATTAAACTCCCAAGGTTACAGCTTTTCTTGGCTTGGTAAATGCTGCCACCACCCAAATGCCAAAAAACCCCTTGGACCATTTGGGAACTCCTCCCTGTGGGGGTACCCTCAAGCCCTTTCACCCCCCTCCGGGGAAGAGCTAAGAAAGAAAACAAAGGAAATTAGCTGTGGCCACTAGCTTATTAAACAAACCTCTTAGGACACCAAAAATCCAATCCTGTTCTTAAAAAAGGTAAATTTTATTAAAAACAAAAAGAAAGAAAATACATCTGGAATATAGGCTTTTGCTAGATTTTAAAAGAGCAATTTCAAAAATTAAGCACCCAACATAGCTTTCTTGGAGGTTCAGCTTAAAGGTTACAAGCAAACAAAAGCATCTGGGGTTAGCACAGAGAAGAGTCACAAGCCTTAAAAAATAAACAGAAAGAAACCTGATCACGTCTAGCTAAACATTCTGATCTACTTACACCTTTGGGTTGTTAAAAGTAGCTCAAGATATGATCTGATGATTTTCATATCTGGTTCAAACTTTACACAGCATTCCTACTGCCCAGTCTCTTCAGCCCACAGAGCAACAGACAAAGGGAAAGTTTCTTTCCCAATTTTAAAAAAAGTTTTACCTTCCCATTGGCTCTTTTGGTCAGGTGCCCACTCTTTTTCTTTTATCTGTGGGCTTGTTAACCCTTTACAGGTAAAGCAAGCAGAGAACAGACCAAGAGAGATTTTACAGCTAACTGGTCCATCAAAGGGAGCTACTCCCCCCACCTTCATGTATCACACAAGGTCACAAAGGAAGTTCACAGCAGAGCCAGGATTTGAGCCCAGATCTCCTGAGTCTCAGTCCAGCGCTGAAATCACAAGACCATTCTGCCTCTCTATTGTACCTTCTTTCTTGTCTTCTTAATTCCATCAAAATGCAAACAAACAATCTGTTTACAGTTTTAGCAACCCAGAAAGGAAATACAAACTATTGAAAACATTAAACTTTTACAAGATCTACTGTAGTATAATTAATAAAATACAAGGGATTACACTGATGTGCTAATTTATATGCTCACGTTATAATAAATAGGTACCTCTTCAGATCTGGGAGTTATAGAAATAGAAATCTCCTACATTAATTAAAATGTTTCTCTATATGCTCTATTAGATGCAGCATTATAAAGACAAAGCAGATTTTTAGAGATGGGATGAAGCCATTCCAACTTCTTTGCAGATCTGAATGTAATGAGGACAATTTGTGCAGTTCCTTTTAGACTTATTGGTATGATCATTTAGCTTGTGAAGACTGCTATTGAACCTTCAATAGTGGCCCCTGTTGCACAGTATGCACACTGTCCTATTTCAGGGTGAGATGGGGTTGTGATATCACCATGACTACTGTCTATCAGATGAGCCTTAGGCTGAAGGCAGCATAGCTCAGTGGTCAGGGTCGAGATGGTTGCCCCCAAGCAAAGGGCCGTGTGGCCTAGTGGCTGGAATCAGTATGGCTGCTCAAGTTCGGGGTTGTGTGGCCTAGTGGCCAGAGTCCACAGAGACCCAGGCCCTGCCTCTCCACCGGGTCCTGGCCCAGGGCCCTGTTGGCAGTGAGTGTGGTCACCACCCAGTCAACGGGGATCCTACCGCAACACACTGACTTTCTTCAGGTGGGAGATACCACTCACCCCGCCTCCCTGGGCCACTTCCTATTCTGCATCTTGAAGCTGGGGTCTGTTTGTTGTTGGAGTCTCAGAGTCCCAACAAGCTACCTGTGCTGGGGAGCTCGGACTCCTGTTGGCTGGCTGTAGGCAACCGGTCTCCTGTCTGGGCCTCAGGATCTCTGGTTCCTGCAGTCAGGGGCTGAAGCGGCTCCTGGGCTGAAGCCTCCACTGAGTGTCCTTCCTTCCCAGTGGTAAGCCTAGAATGAGCTGGACTGCTCTCTTTTATACTGAGGCAGCAGTTGAAGCATGCTCAGCGTGGCCTGAGGGGCGGGACTTCAGCTGCCCATTATGTGGGGTTAACCATATCTCGGCCTAGGGCGGTGAATGCCCACCCTATCAACACCCTTAAAAACTTTCATTTTACCTTTTTATAAGTAGATAAAGATATTAATAGTACCAGTGGTATTCCCAGTCTAAGTGTGAGGAATATTGGCTCACACCAACAGCTAAAAGGAAACTTTTTAAGGGCATCCAATGTACATGGAACATAACGGATGTATATCTTTAGTTTCAGTCCTGAACTGGCATTTCATCAGCACAGTGTGCCTTAGATATCAGCATTATATTATCAGGATATGCAACAGAACAAACCTACGTTGAGATGACTTAAATTCAATCCTATCCTACACTGGTATCCATAGTATTTTCTTCCAGAAACGGCATTTTTTCCTTTCCGAGAAACCTGCTTAAGTCAGCTAACTCATTACCCAAGTTTCCCTGCCACATGGCCTCTCAGGAGAGACTGAGCGGACAGGCCGAGAAAAAAGCATAAAATCGCTGTGAACAATGAGTGCCATGGCATCTCTCGTAAAAAGTTGTGCTGCACAAGTCATCTATCAAGCAACATGGCTTTACGCGACAGAGTCCTGTGGCACCTTATAGACTAACAGACGTATTGGAGCATAAGCTTTCGTGGGTGAATACTCACTTCGTCAGATGCATGGCTTTAAGCTTATTCTTTGTTTTATTTCCCAAAACATGGTCTGTTCAGTCTCAACACTGATACACTTTTAATTTCAGGACAAAGCATCCACTGTCCTTAATAACATCACTCATCTACCATTGCACTCCAGATAGCCTCTGTTCAAGGCCACACATGCCGGCAGTTAAAAATAAAGCCATAAAAAGTTTTCAAATACCTTAACTTGAATTTACCCACTGAGGGTAGAGTGTGTGTGTAGGGGGGGAGAGGTCCTTTTTTTTTTTAGGAAAAGGAAAACAAAGGTTGCAAATCTTAGAGGCAGAAAAGGAATTATGTGATGCTGCTGATTTAGCTCAATCTGGGCCAACACAAAGTGAGTGCAGCAGGGCAGATCCTCAGCAGATGTAAACTGTCCAAGCTCTGAGGGTCTGTCTTACTATACTTGTTTTGGCTGAAACTGAGATAAAGATGAAAAGAAATTGACTTCAATGGAGCTATGACAATTTACACCAGCTGAGGCTCTGGGTCAACAACTCATCTCACAAAGAAAACATCTGACAAATGATTTTTTGCTCTACATTTAGATATAGCGAGGCCCAATGTTGTAATCTATGATCTACCTGTGTTTATATTTGTTAAATTTGTGATGTAGGTTACAACCTTGGGCCTTGCTGTATCTAAATCTAGAGCAAAAAAATCACTTGTCAGAAGTTTTCTTTGTGAGATGAGTTGAGTGACTCCAGAGAGGTGGTAAGAATCCCTCACCACCTATCAAAATCCTCCTCCTATCTGTGTTTCTGACCCAAATGCTAAGGCCTGTATTTTAAATGGCTACAAATGCTAATTTTATTCCAGTTCTTCTGATATTTGATTTCATTCAAACTTGGTTCTTTGATCTAAAAGTATGTTTAGTTCTTTTACCTCTGTTTCCTTGTGTAACTCATTGGAATCAACAGGCTTTGCTCAAGGGAGTTATGCAGTTCTCAAGGCATCAGAATCCTCCCTTCTTGGCTCCCGGGTGGCAGCACAGCCATTCTGTTCTTATCTTCTAGAGCCACTGCACCCATTCACTCCCTGATGCAGGACTGGAGATTGGCCAGTGGATTCCTGTAGTTGCAGGTCAACTAGCCAAGCCCCCACACTGCTCCCAATACTCCCTGCACCATTACAGGAGATTGAACCCACCACAGTGCAATGCCTAAACTGTCAGCACTTAGGGAAAGGAACTGTCTCTGTTGTGTTTCCACTGTGCCTAGCACCATGGGACTGAGGCCTCTTACTGCTGCAATACATGATCAAGTGCTTCTGTGGGTAGAGGAATTGTAGATACCTTATCCAGTTCTACATCTATGAAGAAGAATCACAATGGTTCTTCTGTAGCTGAGGTCTCCTGGAGAAGATGGTTTGGCCCTTTGACAATGATATGCCTATAAAAAGGCACACAGCAAACTGAAAATGCAGTTATCAATTGCATGTACTATTTTCAGAGCCATGCTCAGAAAAGTATTTTGTATAAAATAAGAAGCACAAGTGACTGAAACCATCTTGTATTTGTTACTGAGAACCAGAAAGTAGTGAGTGCTGGCGGTATAGAGAACTATATAATATGAACACTGATTACCACCCAAGACACCATTCTTTAATTAAACAACAAAAAATTCACTCTCTCTTCTTCAAAGTTTCTTTACATGGCCCTCCTAAAAATATGAGGCTGTTGATAAGAGGGAATCATCCTTGACAACAGATCTTGTTGTCTGCAGCCATTTTAACAGTGTCGGGCCATTAAAAACTTGAGATTCATTCACCACGAGCAAGTGTTCTGACACACACACGCACACTTTTATAATAAGATCACACGAATACTTCCCCGACAGACAAAAGGAGTATTACATAACCACTAGGTATTTTATTCTTTCACAGTGTGTGTTTTACTTCGTGTTCTTTTTGGTAACCTGTACTGACCCTATGAATCCAAACAGGGTTATGGAAAATGTCTAAAAATTCAGCTGGCCATTCTTCTTTCCGGGTATTGTCTTTGTCAAAACTCCCCCCACTCCTCCTTTGATGCCAAGCAAGAATAATCATCCACCTCAAACACAGCTGGTCACTTTGACTCTTTCACTGTCCCAAGAATGTCTCAGGAAAATCTTCTCCTTCTGCATGAGGGAGAGAGCAGTGGTATGTCTATCTGTTCAGGACATCAAAGGAAAGTGAAAAATGCTTTGTGCTTAGAGTTTCTACATCTAAGGACTCGGGGACCTTCTATGTTGGCTCATCCTTCATCCAAAATGCTATTTTTATTGATTTCAGGAAAAGCTGTCCAATTACAAAACTCTGAAGTTCTGTTCTGTGCATCTTACTGTATGTAAAGCTTCCTTTAGGAAGCAAAGACACAGGCATAAATTATTGTTGACCTCTACAATGATCACTATTGGGCAAAATACCAAGTATCTCCTCTATATCGCTTTATTTTGTCGGACAAAATTATTAGAGAGAATTAGTTCTACTCTTTACATCCTTTTTCACATGGGCCTTGGGCAGAAGGGGTGGGGCTGGGGCTGGGGGCTACCTTCCCCCAGCTGGCAGTTCATGCGTCACCCATCCTTTTTCCATCTATATCCTCACAGGTCCTGTATCAGAGCTGTTTAATGAGACAACCCTATTAAAGTAGATGAAAAAAAGATAGATACTCCCTGCCAATTTCTTTAATTGGCAGGCAGATGATAATCAGCACTCAGGGGCCCACAGGATGTTTGGTTTCATTTGGATAAGCAGCCACAGTCCAGATGTTTGTTTCCTGCTTTAGCAGGATATCCAATGCTCCAAATCATATAGGAAAGTTTTCTGGTATCCATTACTGACCAAACCCAGAAAATTCAGAAGCTCATGCTTAAAATCAAAGTTCCTGTTGTTCCCTTCTAGTTCTG
Organism: Terrapene triunguis; assembly: GCF_002925995.2. Classification (NCBI taxonomy): domain Eukaryota; kingdom Metazoa; phylum Chordata; order Testudines; family Emydidae; genus Terrapene; species Terrapene triunguis. Next base: position 433,799 of record NW_020664477.1, on the reverse strand, counting down.
CTGCAGGAGAGGAGTAGATCTGGGATAGGGTCTCACAAGGGGAAGTTAAGCAGTTCTGTGGCATGCACCACCCTTCTTTCAAACCAATTCACACCAGGTACATCAGAAGGCTGGGATTCTGCAGATTTGACATAGCTGGTGGGAAGTGTCAGGGGATGGACATACTCTGAGGACATCATCCTATGGGTGTTTTCAGAATAAGTCCATACTAGCCATGTATACATTTTATGTTGCTTCCTTTTCTGCACAGTAAAACCCCACTGAGGGGAGGGGTTTAGAGCGGGCACTGAAAAGGAGACTAAGGGAGCATAGCACAGTACTCAGAAGGAGCCATACTACCATAGGATAGGCCCTGAGAAGAGCAACAAAGCACTATGCCTCTATACCCACTACCCCAGGCCACTATGTTCTTTCACCACACAGGTTGGGCCATCTGGAGACTTGGAGGGTCAATGCCATTGCCTTTTCTATAGGAGATAAAAGATGACAATCATCTGTTCGAAACTCCAAGTGTTTCCTGATTTGCTACCATGTATTCTTTCCTGCACTGTGGATGGTATGGCCCAAAGACTTTTATCCAATTTTTTTCAGAATCTCAGAAATTCAATCCACATTTTGGGCAAAGATCTAGCATGGTTCTTTCTTTAACCAAACATGTCCCATACCTGCTGGGCAAGTCACACTCCTTCTACCCATAAATCCTAACCACTGGGCTTTTCTCCTTGTTGTTCAATTAATTAAAGAAAATATAGGTATAGATTTTCCTTTGCCTCATAAGCAGTTAATTATGTGACGAGCAACACTTGTTGGGATTAGGTGTGGGGAGGAGGTCTGGGATAGAGCAGTGCCCCATCTGAGAGAGAGAGAGAGAGAGAGAGTGAGTGAGTGTGCAGGTACACACACTCGGCCGAGGGGGCGCTCATGAGAGGTGAGTGTACCCTGCTACCAGAAGTGCGGATTTCGGGGCCGACCCCTGAAACAAGGGGACAATAGAGGAGTTGGTAAGGCTGCTGACCCAGCAGCAGCACAGCTCTACTGCAACCCAGAGGGCACTAGTTGAAGCGCAGCATAAAGCTCAGCAGGGTGCTCAGCAACAGCAGGCTGTGCTGCAGGTGCTTCAGCAGCACCAACAGCAGCAGGAGCAGGAATTCCAGGAGGCATTGTTGCAGCGACTAACTAGCTCAGCAGCCTCCTCAAATCAGTTGAAATCTGGGCCAGGGAGACCACTGGCCAAGCTGGAGATGCATCATGATCCAGAGGCCTACTTAGTCACCTTTGAACGGGTAGCCACAACCACTGCTTGAGATAAAGACACCTGGGCCACTTGCCTGGCCCCATTACTGTCCAGGGAAGTTCAGGCAGTTTACCGGGCCCTGGATGAAAAAGTGGCGACTGTCTGGGACTATCCCCAGAAACCTACTGGTGCAGGTTCCGCTCGGAGCTTTTTGCCTCAGGGACTTGTCCCCCGGGCCGTAGCCCAACACCTTAAAGACTGCGCCACCCGATGGCTATGCCCTGAAGTCTACATGACTGCCTCAGCTGATGGACGACACCCAATCTGAATGGGGAGAAACACCTTCTGATCCAGAAGACCCTCTCCAGGAGGTTCGTCCTCCTGACATAGATTTAGCCCATTTAACCCAGACCTATGAAACCCAGACCTATGACTTCATACGTGGACAAAAGGAAGAGAGACGTATGCCTGGATAGTGGTGATTGACGGGACGGTTACCAAGGAGGCCCAAGCTGCTCACTTTCCCCATTTTGAACTAAAGAATTATATGCTCTATCGAGTTGATCTTGACTCAAAAACAAGGGAGGCCTGCTGCCAACTCCTGGTGCCCCAGGAGGCCAGGACTGAGGTCTTACGGCTGGCTCATTCAATACCATCAGCCAGCCATCTTGGCTGGGAAAACAACATTAGCCCGCTTATTGGCTCAATTCTTTTGGTTGGAGATCTCTAAGGAGGCTGCTAATTTCTGTGCATCCTATCCAGACTGTCAGCAGGTTGCATCAAAGGGTTCCGGGTGAGCGCCTCTAATACCCCTACCTCTAGTAGGAATGCCCTTTGAGAAGATAGGGATCAAGATTGTGGGCCTTCTAGAGAAAAGTGCCAGGGGCCACCAACATATACTGGGCATGTGCTCAATAACAGCATGAACAGAGCTAGTTCAACTTTTCTCTTGGGTGGGCTTACCTACTGAAATCCTGACTGACCAAGGGGTAAATTTCATGTCCCGGTTGTTAAAGGAGGTATGGACACTTCTCAAGGTTAAGCCTCTCAGGACTTCTGTGTACTACCCCCAAATGGATGGCCTGGTGGAGAGAGTCAATCAAACCTTGAAAAACCATGTTGAAAACATTTGTAAAGACCGATCCTCACAATTGGGACCAACTCCTGCCCTATCTTATGTTCGCAGTACAAGAGGTACTGCAGGCATCAATGGGATTTTCCCCATTTGAGCTGCTTTATGGCTGGTGACCCTGAGGGATATTGGAACTTCTTAAGGGAATGTGGGAAGAGCAACCTTCCTGAGCCCAAAACGTAATTCAATATGTGTTACAAATGCGTGAATGACTAGATCAAGTGACCAGGTTTACCAGAGAATCTGGAGCAGGCCCAACAAACCCAGGCTCACCACTATAATAAAAGAGCCCAGGAGAAAGTCTACCAACCCGGTGACCAGGTCTTGCTATTGTTACCCAGCTCCGAGAGTAAGCTCTTGGCTATGTGGCAAGGACCCTATAAGGTCAGAGGACAAATAGGGGACATGGACTATGAGACCCGTTGCCCAGATAAGAGGAGGGAAAAACAAATTTTCCATGTAAGCTTGTTAAAAGCATGGAAAGCATAGGAGGGCCTATTTATAGACACTCCCCTCCCTCCCCAGGACCTACTGGATGACTTGGGACTGGAGGTGCAATCCCCAACAGGTACTGCAGGTGTACCCATAGCAGAATGCCTCCCTCCACACCTGCAATGGCAGGCCAGGACCTTCTGGGATACTTCGGTCTCTTCTCCCAGTCGGGTTGGATTAATCTAGTAGCCCATCAAATCTGGACGAATCTGACTGCCAAGCCCAAACACAAGACCTACTGAGTTCCCAAAAAGCTCTGTGAGGCTCTAGAACTAGAGGTTTGGGCAATGCTGGAGCTGGGGGTTATCGAGGAATCCCAAAGCCCTTGGTGCAGGCCAGTGGTTCTGGTGCCCAAACCGGATGGCACCATCCGGTTCTGTGTGGATTTCAGGGCCCTAAATGCAGCCTCACCATTTGATGCTTATCCCAGGCCCTGAGTTGATGAACTCTTGGATCGGCTTGGACAGGCAAAACAACATTGGATTTAACAAAGGAGTAATGGCAAATACCCCTTACAAAAGACTCCCAGGGAAAAAACTGCTTTTGCCACCCCCCAGGGCTGTTCTATTTTATAACTATGCCCTTTGGGTTACATGGGGCACCAGCCACCTTCCAATGGGCATCACCATGGGCAATTTGCAGCTGCCTATTTGGACAATGTAGTGATCTTCAGTGAAAATTGGTGGTCACACTTAACGCACGTAGCATCCATTCTGCAGTCAGAGAGGGTGGGCTCACAGCAAACCCAAAGAAATGTAAGTTTAGTTTGCAAGAGTCCAAATATCTTGGGTATCTGGTAGGGAATGGGAAGATACAGCACCTACAAGATAAAACTGAAGATCTAGAAAAAACTCCAGTTCCAAAAACAAAAACAAAAAAACCCCCCAAAACACAGGTCTGGACCTTTTTAGGCCTGACCAGTTATTACCATCGGTTTATCACCCATTTTGCGACATTAGCGATACCATTGACAGACCTGACCAAGATGTTGGCACCAAATGTGGTACTGTGGACATAGGAATGCCAAGTGGCATTTCAAATCATAAAAGACATTTTGGGGCAGCAGCCAGTGCTCCTATCACTCACTCACGCCCGTCACCCCAATTGGGGTATGGGCCGCCAACCACAGATCTCCAAAGTCCTCTATCCTGGGCCATTTGCTCTAGCTGGTTCCAGGTATAGCCCATTTTTATGCTATCAGCCTGAAGGTCGCGTCGCCAGGTGTTTCTTGGACGGCATCTTTTCCGCCTGCCTTGGGGGTTCCACCGCAATGCCTGTCTAGTGATGTTGGTTGGCTGCTTGCGTAGTGTGTGTCCTATCCAGCCCCACCTTCTCCTTCTAATTTCTTCCTCTGCTGGAAGTTGACGAGTCCTCTCCAAGAGGTAGATGTTGCTGATGGTGTCTGGCCAGCGGATCTGGAGAATCCTTCTAAGGCAACTATTTATGAAGGTCTGGATCTTCCTGGTGGTTGTTTTAGTTGTCCTCCAGGTTTCAGCTCCATACAATAAGACTGATTTCACGTTGGAGTTGAACTGTCGAATCTTTGTTGCCAAAGACAGCTCTCTGGAGCTCCAGATGTTCTTGAGCTGTAAGAAAGCTGCTCTTGCCTTACCGATCCTTGCTTTGATGTCTGCGTCTGTGCCACCCTGTTGGTCGATGATGCTGCCTAAATAGGTGAAGGACTGCACTTCTTCCAGGGGGCTTCCGTTCAGTGTGACTGGGTCATTACTGATCGAGTTAATCTTGAGGATCTTGGTCTTGTCCTTGTGGATGTTGAGGCCAACCTGTGATGACGTGGCTGCCACTACATTGGTCTTCTCTTGCATCTGCTGTTTGCTATGCGAAAGGAGTGCAAGGTCATCGGCAAAGTCCAGGTCATCAAGCTGGGTCCACAACGTCCACTGGATTTCGTTCCTGCGCTCATAAGTGGATGTCTTCATAATCCAATCAATGACAAGGAGAAAAAGAAATGGTGACAACAAGCATCCTTGTCTGACTCCGGATCGCACCTGGAAGCTGTTGGTAAGCTGCCCTCCATGGATCACTCTACAGTGTATGCCGTCATATAAGTTCTTAATCAGGTTAACCACCTTTGCTGGGATGCCATAGTGCCGAAGGAGCTTCCAGAGAGTCTCTCGATCCACGCTATCGAATGCTTTCTCATAGTCAACAAAATTGATGTACAACGAGGAGTTCCTCTCCATAGACTGCTCGACTATGATGCGGAGCGTTGCTATCTGGTCCGTGCATGATCTATTTTGCCGGAAACCTGCCTGCTCATCTCGTAGCTGTGGATCGACGGCATCCTTCATTCTCTCTAAGAGGACTCAGTTGAAGACCTTCCCTGGCACCGACAGAAGTGTGATTCCTCTGTAGTTGGCACAATTGCTGAGGTCTCCTTTCTTGGGGATTTTAATAAGGTATCCCTCTTTCCAATCTGCCGGAATCACTTCTTCTTCCCATATCTTCTCAAAGAGGGAGTACAGCATTTCCACTGAAGCATCCAGTTCTACTTTCAGGGCCTCTGCTGGGATATCGTCAGGTCCAGCCGCCTTCCTGTTCTTCATCATAGTGATGGCTTTTCTGATCTCATCTCTGGTTGGTCTGTCACAATTGATTGGAAGGTCTTCGTTGGCTGGGTCAATGTCTGGTGGATTTAGTGGTGTTGGTCTATTCAGGAGTTCCTCAAAATGCTCCGCCCATCTATTCATCTGTTGTTCTATTTCTGTTATAGATACTCCTATAGATAGTGCTCCTATGCCCTGACTTTTCCTTACCATTTATCCTGCACACAGATGCATCCACTGCAGGGTTGGGGGGGATGTTCTGTCCCAGAAATTCCAAGGGACAGAACACCCAATCCTCTACCTAAGCAAAAAACTTCAGCTGTGGGAGACTAGGTACATAGAACGAGAGTGCTTGGCTATCTGCTGGGCAGTGATGGCATTGCGTTACTACCTACTGGGAACCGCGTTCAAACTCCTCACAGACCATGCTCCTTTGAAGTGGATGCAAGCCATGAAAGACACAACCTCCCGGATTACACTATGGTATCTGGCGTTGCAACCTTAAGTCTTCAAAATAGGACATTGCCCGAGATCCCAACATGGGAATACATATTTCTTCTCCCGAACAGGGGTCGACACTGTTTTTGGGGAGACAACCCAACACCAATCCTTTCTGCAGGGGGAGGTATGTGACGGGGTATACCAGACCCTCTGAGGCCCCCTGCTAGAGGCCTCGGGCCCTGCTACACCCAGCCCCAAAAAAGGCAGTTGAAAGGGTCCTCCAAGCTGTGTGGGACACAGCCACATCGGGGCCCAGGAGCCTAGTAGAGCTGCTGGGCCAGAGGCAGTTCAGTTCTGTGCTAGAGCTATAGGAGTGTGGCTGGTGTGTGGCTGGCTGACAGAGCTACAGAACCCGGACAAGGCAGCGCTGCCAGAAGCCAGGGAGAGCAAGAAGGAGCCGTGAGCTGGTTGCTGGGACTTCATCAGGACAAGGCCCTGAGGTAAAGGTGAAGACGGCATGGAGCCATGGAGAAATGGCCCAGGGAATTAGAGAAGCCGTGCAACATAGTTAAAAGGACACAGCAGACGGCTGCTACGTACAGGCCTTTGGGCCTGGGTCCCCCCCCATTAGCCACTGGGCCTGGACACTGAGGCACCCTAGAGGGGGAAACTAACTATAGTGGCCCAGCTGGAGGGCTGTAGCCCAGAAGCCCAAGAGGGTGAAGACATTGTCTCCAGGGAGGGAGCCCTGGGGCACTGCTCATCTGAGAAAGAGAGAGAGTGTGTGTGCAGGCACACCCACTCTGCCAAGGGGGCGCTCACGAGAGGTGAGTGTACCCTGTTACAGTAAGTTTTTTAATGCTTCAGAAAGACGATGGCTTGGCAACACGAGGGACTGAATCATCAGTTTATGTGCAGAGCAAATGTATACTTAGTACTGTTCCTCTTCAGAGTGCTTCACAAACATGAACCAATTAATCCTCTGAACACCTTTCCCATGGGATAGGTGAACAACCATTAGTCAATATTTTACAGAATAGTGAAACAGAGGGGCCAGAGGATCTGCACAGGCCCCAGAAGAGGTCTAAATCATACCTGGGAGTCTGAGAAGGGAGTTATGGGCTTCCACTTTTTTGCTCATACCTCAGTTCTCTCAAGTACAGCACTGTGGCACTAGCATTCTTAATTCCCACCAGCAGGGACTATCTCAAGCGGAAGGTGGTGGGTCAGTTTTTCAGGGATAGTCCTGGGGAGATAGACCCATGTGGATTTTTATTTATCAGAATTAAACTTTATTAAAAGAAAACAGTCTCTCCCTCCTCTTCTTCCTGCATCCCTCTCTTTGGTTTGCCCCTCCCTTTTCTGATCCTTCCCTACAACTTCCTTTACCTCTGTTGATGTGAGACTTTTCCTATTTCTGTATCTGTTTCTGGCAGAGTCTAATTGCTCCTTTACCTCTCTCTCTTTCCTCCCTAGTGGAGTTCTTGCCCTCCTGATCCTCTATTTGTTTTCTTATTCCATCTCTCATCTTTCTCATTCTCAGACTCTTGCCCTACACTGTCTTCCATACTCCCTCCTCAGTTTGCTCTCCTTATAATCTCTTGTTCTTTCCCTCACTTTAATTCCATTCCTTCTCTCATTCATTATTCACTTCTGCCCATACCACATGTATACACCTAGTCTCTCCAATTCACAAAATTCCCTCCCTCCCATTCACATACAGTTGCATGTGCCAGTGCTTTCTCCATTGGGACACCTACATAGGCGTGCCCCTCCAGCCCAAACACTGGCGCTGACTCCCAGTACACATACATGTGAGTACATATGCATGATTGCACACAGACAGACACACATGAGAGTTCTCCCCTGCATTGCAGCCCCGTTGTACTGGCTAAATCAGTACAAAGGCCTCCATGGCGAATGGCCAAGGGGCAGAAGGCTCTTACGAGAGTTGGCTTTATGCCTCTCCATTCACGGGCCCTATTGCAGAAGGTATTCCAGACCAAGAGGTATACAGCGGGGTCCTGCCTCCTGGTTATTCTGCAGCATTGCAATGGCCCATAGAAGCCACTTCAGAGAGGCGCTACCCTCACCCATACTGAGGAAGGGAAGCTTATTTTTTGAATAAGGGGCTCAGAAGCACTGTTCTCCCTTTAACACCTTACAGATGGGACTGCTATATAGAACTTTGCACTTTCTCCTGCAAGCAAAGCTGACAGTATGATTTTATCATTTACAAACACAAATTGGGGTGAAGATTTCAATTATATATTTGTATCCAGGCTCCACTCCAAAGGTTTCTCTGAAGTGTCCTCAAGAGGAACCTTTCTTAGTAAAAATGGATGCCACAACGTCAAAGCCTTGCTTTACTTTAATAAAAATAAATAAATAAAAGAATACTTCAGTGTACCACATCCATCCTGCTAGGTCCTTTATATGATCTAGTCCAGAACCTTTTTTTAAAAATTCAGCTGTTTTTTCACCCAAATCACTTTCATCAAAACCAATTCTCTTGTGAGGATGTCTGCTTTACTCTGGACACATCAAGCTCCAGTACATGATCCGCTGCAAATTGCTTTAACGAGAGAATCCGAGACATGGCCACAGCAATTTCTTTTATCATGCATTAGGTGCTTAAAAGTCAGGTATTGACTGCATGAAAGGCAATCCCCTGCTCAATTCATAACTTGTAGATGGTGTGAACTCAGCCTCTCTTAGGGTGACCAGATGAGAGACATGAAATATCGGGACACGGGGGGTTCGCCAGCGGAGCTGTCCCAATATTTACTTGTTTGTCCCACGTCCCGACCGAACATCGCGAATTGTCCCGATATTTTGCACTCCAGCGCACAGGCGGAGGGGCTCGTGCCCCCCCGCCCCCAACTCAGCCCCGGCTCCGCCCCCTCCCTTCCCCATTGGATCCTTCCCCAAATTCCCATCCTGGCCCCACCTCTTCCCCAAACACACCCCAAGCATGCCACATTCCTCCTCCTCCCCCTCCCTCCCAGGCTCGCTTGCTCGCTCCGGGGCTGCAGGCGGCAGCAGCTGGTTGCCTGGCTCCCTGGCGATGAGGAGGCTCCTGCCCGCCCGCAGCTGCCCGGCTCGCTAAACCGAGTCCCGCTTGGCGCACGCCGCACAGGCAGGGGTGGGCTCTGCCGGGGGGGGGGGGAGAGGGGCTGCAGCGCAGCCCCCCAGCGCAGTGTGTGTGTGGCTAACTACCGCAATGCTGCAGGCCTACCTCTTTCCAGGGTGAGGAGCCTTTAAAACAAAACACACACACACACTAGGGTTACCATACGTCCGGATTTCCCCGGACATGTCCGGCTTTTTGGTCCCCAAATCCCCGTCCGGGGGGAATTGCCAAAAAGCCGGACATGTCCGGGGAAATAGGGAGGCTAGGATCTCTGAATGTGTGTGTGTGGGTCGCCCGCTGTGACATCATCTCGGTGCGACACTCGGCTCCTGCCCAGTGCATGCTGGGGGCTGTAGTCTGGCCGGGCCTCATGCTCCAGGGACAGCCGGGAGAGGGGAGCGGCCGAGAACTACAACTCCCAGCGGCCCCTGCGACGCGACCAACCTGCCCGTGAGGCAGCAAGCCGTCGGGGGAGGGAGGGCGCGGGCCCCTGTCCTTTGGGTGGGGGGTGTCTCTGGGCGCCGCTCGGCAGCCATCGCAGGGCTTGGGGGCGCCCCAGGGGGGGTTGTGGACGCCAGCGCGTTGCGTGGAGCCGGCACTGTCCGGATTTGCGTCCCCCTGGGGCTGGAGCTGCGCCCCCGGGCACCAGTCACATAGGGTTACCATACGTCCGGTTTTTCGGCAATCAAACCCCCATCCGGGGGGAATTGCCAAAAAGCCGAACATGTCCGGGAAAAATACCGGCCGGGCACTTCCTCTCCCGCGGCTGCTCTGCTCCTCCCCTGATTCAGACTTCGGCTCTGTTTAAGAGCCAAGCTGCCCGAGCCAG
>NW_020664477.1:384070-423571 GCF_002925995.2 Terrapene triunguis | reverse complement strand
GGGGGCTGCCCGAAGCCGGTAGCACTGGCTCGGGCAGCTTGGCTCTTAAACAGAGCCGAAGTCTGAATCAGGGGAGGAGCAGAGCAGCTGGAGCCCGGGAGGGAAAGTGCCCGGCCGGGGGCGCAGGGTCCGGAGGCATAGGGGCTGCCCAAAGCCCGAGCGCTACCGGCTTCACGGGTTTGCCGGGCAGCCTCCAGACCCTGCGCCCCCGGCTGGGCTCTTCCCCTCCCGGGCTCCAGCTGTGCTGGGGAAGCGCCGGCCGGGGGCGCAGGGTCTGGCGGCTGCCCGGCAAACCATGAAGCCAGTAGCACTTGGGCAGCCCTTTTCGCGTGGCTGGGAGGGAGGAGGGGGAGTTAGGGCAGGGACTTTGGGGGAATGGGCTGAGTAGGGGCGGGGGTGGGAAAGGGGCGGGGCCAGGCCCCCGTGGAGTGTCCTCTTTTTTTATTTTTTAAATATGGTAACCCTAACACACACACACACACACACACTTTTCCCATTAAAAAAAAAAAAAAAAAGCAGATTCCTGCCTTTCCGTGGGGGCTGCCAAGCCAGCCGCTGCTAAATATACCGCAAGCGCCCTCCCTGCTGAGACAAACCGGCAGGAAAGACAAGGCCCTTTGTAAGGGCTGCAGGGCCGAGCTGGGATCAAGGGCATCTCCTCCAGGGGGTGAGTGGCGGGGGGTTATGGTGGCAGGGTCGGATCCTCAAGCTCGGTGCACGGGGGTGCTGAGCTCTTCTGAAATACAGGCTCTGTGGGTGGATCCAGGGCGCCTGGGCTCCCCTGCCTCTGCCCCAGACTCACCACGGGGCAAGTGGGTCAGCAGCTTGTGCCCGTCACTCATTCACGTGTGGAAGGTGCTTGGTGAGCCTCCTCCGGAAGGTGCCAGGGAAGCCAACGGGGCAGTTACTCGGCGTGGGGAACCTGTCCCAGCACACTGGGCCATCGGCCCAGCTGCCAAGCCCCACTCCAGGTCTTCAGCGGCACTTCGGCGGGGGGTCAGTCGGAGTCCCCCCCCCCCTTTTCCTTTTTCCTTCGTGGCAGGTGGCGCCTTTTTTTAGATGTTCACTCCCCCTGCTGCTAAAACCTGGCTTTGCCACTGTTCACACCCCAGCTTGCTGTTCATGTAGAGAAGTCCTGACTTAAAGGCCGTTTATTTCTCTCCTCCTACCAGTCTAGCTGAAGAAATTTGTTCTTGGTTTAGCATTTTACTCTTTTTGAACCACCCTGAGGAAAAGCCATAGTTTAGACTCTGTACTTTGGAGCAGGATCTGGGACTCTGTGCAGAAGGCTGAATGCCTTAAAGTGGTGGAAATGCAACATTCCCGCCCCTCCCACCCTTCCCTTTGTTTTTGCCTTTTTGCTGGTAAGTGAGGTTATGGCTTCCTTATAACAGTTCTAAATTTTACTCCAATTTCAGCAGAGCTTCTCATTTGCACCAAAAGGCTCCATTAGCAATTGTGAGTGAATTTAGTTGCCATGAAAGTGAACCACTAACAAGCACTGGCTTAAAGCAGGCAGAGCATGCCCAGAAAGTGCTATGGGGTGCCCTATAAACTTCTGCCGATGGAACTCAATCCTGATCTCCAGCACCCATTCCAGGCTTGTGGCCTAGTTCCCAAAGGGCAGGGCAACACTCCAAGCATTTAAAGTCATTGAGCATGCCTACCAAAAAAAGTAAGGTTTAGGAAAATCTGGATCTATAAGCAAAGATCTGGATGCATATTACAGCACTGGTCTAACTAAAACAATATAGTGTGCACTAGTAAATTACTGTGTATTTGTATATCCCTGTGATGCCTTTTTTTTTTTTTTTGCACAAGGAGTGCCCTGTACTGGGTCTGGTTTTGGGCAGGATCCCACTGTAAACAAGCTGAAATGCTTCAGCTTCAATTCATACCCTAGATACATTTTTGCTTAAATACACAATTCACAATAGTTGCTATCATCAACATATATTTAAATATGATCAAGGGCTATATCTGTGCTACCCAGGTATGACAGAAGCAAAGAAGTGCTAACAGCCTAAATCCTCATTGGGATCCTGATTGGCATAGCTCAAATATTCTGAAATATTTATGATATCTTTCCTTGCCTGTAACATATTAACTAGTACTAATTTTAAAATACAAAGTATAATATTTGAGTGCTTACTAGTTTAAGAAGAGTTTTATCAAGCTTGTGTTTAGTAAATGAAGAAATCTAGCCTTATTTTCTGTACAATCAGCATGTGATTGTGCCCCTTTTTAGGGGAAATCAGAGTCTGAAGTCTTTTAAGGAGAAAGTCATAGAGCAACTTGTCTGCAGTATATCACAAGAAGCAGATGGCATTAATCCAAGAATTCTTCTTATGGAAAAAAGATGCGACATTGTGGGAGACACGAGTCAAGAGATGAAATAGAGGCAGACCCAACCCTGATATCCTCTCTCAAGCAGAAAACTCCCAATAACTTTTAACTGGCCAATGTATTTGGGATTGGTCCAATAGGATGAAGATTAGAAAGACACTAATGCAGTACCTACTATATATTCATGAATGAATGGAGATATCAGGAAGCAAGACATCAAACCTCACCTCAGTTACAAGAAAATGGCCTAATAATTTAAATCAAGGGTACAATGCTTAGCTAATAGAATTGTATAGGGTTAGAGTATTATTATGTACTATTTTTATTTCAGTAACACCTAGATATACTAATCATGATCAATTCTCCATTGTACTATGTGTTCTACATAATAAGAGCCAGTCGGAATTCTGCCCATAGTTATACATCTATGGATTCCATTGAAATCAATGTGGCATGTAAATACCTTACAGTGTCAGATACAAAAGTGCCTTGCAAATGCCTGTACTTACTTTCTGGTGACATTGTAAATACAGGATGGTCCCTCTTCTTAAATGTAAAAAACTTGTTTGTCTTAGCGATTGGCTGAACAAGAAGTAGGACTGAGTGGACTTGTAAAACTTCAGAGCCTACATTGTTTTGTTTTTGAGTGCAGCTATGTAACAACAACAAAAATCTACATTTGTAAGTTGCACTTTCACGACAAAGAGATTGCACTATGGTACTTGTATGAGGTGAATTAAAAAATACTATTTCTTTTGTTTACCATTTTTACAGTGCAAATATTTGTAATAAAAAATAATATACACTGATTTCAATTACGACACAGAATACAATATATATGAAAATGTAGAAAAACATCCAAAATATTTAATAAATTTCAATTGTTTAGCAGTGCGATAAAACTGCGATTAACCGAGATTAAGTTTTCTTAATTGCAAGTAGAGTTAATCGCATGAGTTAAATGCGATTAATCAACAGCCCTAATTTATTTATTTTTACTTCAAGAGCCTCATCTGTTTATCAGTTTTGAAAAATGTTTATTTTTAGATCAGTAATCTCCAGCCCTTGCTGGCGGTAGTGGAATTCCTCTGCTGAGAAACTTCATCCCAAGAAAGCATCTTCAGTATATGCACAAGTCCCATAGTTCAAATAAGGACTAATTTTAATAGGATTTAGGCACATGTTTAGGTGCTTTCCTGAGTAGGGACACTACCCCAATAGAGGGTAGAGAAAATCAACAATGGTCCACATTCTGCTCAGGGACTTCAGTGCAAATGTGCATTAACTTCACTGACTTGAATGTAGTTATGCCCTCATCGTTAAGAGTAGGACTTGGCCCAGTGTCAGCAGTTAAAGATATGTGGAGGTGGGAGGGAATCCAGAAGTCCAGCAATGGGATGTGCAAGAAGAGAAAGGTGTAGGAATCAGGCTAGTGCCACAGGGCACAGTTGTCAATCTGGGGTTACTGTAATGAGCTCACTGGAAGAATCAGCAGAAGGGGTCCAGACTCTTTCAGATCCAGTGGAGGTGCAAGATTCAAGATTTTTCTCTAAGAGACAAACAACAAAAATCAATTTGACAACAAAGTGAAATAAAATCAGAAGAAAATGGATTAGCTTCAGATCAGTTGCCTAGAGCTACTAGGTCTGGAAGAAAAAAAATAGAGTAGTATATAGAATGTGGTTTATCAAATTTATCTCAATAAATAGAATCAATAATCTCAAATTATGGAGAAGAGCTGAATCACAGATACCAAATTGATCAAGGCCTTAGCTTTGATGTCAAGGAGTATAAGCCTATCATTTGGAGAATGAGGTGCCATGAAGGTCCCCTTGCAGCTTGTGGGTACTTCAAGAGGGATGCTGTATGTGGACTTGGGTAAAGAACTGATGGGACTATGTGCTGAACAGGAGTGCATGCATGAGGATTGAATAAACACAAAGCACAGGGATTAAATCCCTAAAGAAGTTTTTTTCCCCCCGTTATAGAATAATCAACATTCAATCCTTTGCCCTGAAGGTAAATTTAGAATCATTACTAAGTGTAAAGGGAAAAAACCAGAACAAAACCATGTAAACACTAAAATGTGTCCCGGATTACATATGTGAGTAGATGCTCAGAAGTGCTGATTCTTGCTCACATACTTAGACTAAAAAAATTAAGCACATACCAGTTTGGAAAAGAACACTGAAGGAGGCAGTTCTAGAGGAGAGGTGAGCAGGGATTATCCTTTGAAACTAGTGAAAGAACATAGTGTGTATATACATGATCAATTCTCTGTAAGGAGCAGGGCTTGCAGACATCAGTCTTTCCTGTTTTCATGTGCAGAGATTTCAAACTAGGGACGGGTCACTAGGGTTGCCAACTTTCTATTGGCACAAAACCGAACAACCTAGTCCTGCCCCTTCACCGAGGCCCCACCCCTTCCCCAAGGCCCAACCCCCACTCACTACATTCCCCTTCCCTCGGTGGCTTGCTCTCCTCACCCTCACTCACTTTCCCTGGGCTGGGGTAGGGGGTTGGGGTGTGGGTGGAGGTGAGGGCTCTAAATGGGGGTGCAGATTCTGGGGTGGGGCCAGAAATGAAGGGTTCAGGGTGTGGGAGCGGGCTCCAGGCTGGGGCAGGGAGTTGGGGTGCGGGAGGGGGTGAGAGCTCCGGCTGGGGGTGTGGGCTCTGGGGTGGGGCCAGGGATGAGGGGTTTGGGGTGCAGGAGAGGGCTCCAGGCTGGGGTGTGGGACTGAGGGATTCGGAATGTGGGAGGGGGCTGCAGGTTGAGACAGGGGGTTGGGGTGCAGGAGGGGGTGAGGGCTCTGGGGTGCAGGAGGGGGCTCTGGGTTTGGGGGGGCTCCGAGCTGGGGTGCAGGAGGAGGTACAGGCTCTGGGGTGGGGCTAGGGATGAGGGGTTTGGGGTGCGGGCTTGCCTCGGGCAGCTCCTGGTCAGCAGCGCAGCAGGGCTAAGGCAGGCTGCCTGCCTGTCCTGGGGCACCGCGCTGCATCCTGGAAGTGGCCAGCAGGTTCGGCTCCTATGCAGGGGGTGGGGGGCAGGAGGCTTCGCGCACGCTGCTCTCGCCACCCCAGCTCCCAGCCAATGGGAGTCCAGAGCTGGTGCTTGGGGCAGGGGCAGCACGTGTACCCCCGTAGCCCCCTGCCTAGGAACCAGACCTGTGGTCGCTTCCAGGGCACAGCGTGATGCCCCAGGACAGGTAGTGACTAGCCTGCTTTAGCGCCGCAGCACCGCCAACCAGACCTTTAACGGCCTGGTCAGCGGTGCTGAACAGAGACACCAGGGTCCTTTTTCGAAAACCAGACACCTGGTCACCCTAGATGGGTCCCAGGTAAATTTGTAGAGCTAGCTGAAGTGCTTTTGCACATAAAGTTTCGTTTGTTGGGGGAGAGGGGAGACCTTTTTTCAAAAGTGACATTTTGACAAAGAAAAAAAAAAACATACTGAAATTTTCCCAGTTTTTGACCTGCTGTAAAAAAAAAAAAAAAAAAAAATCTGTATCCAGATTACGCACATTTTGAAACTAGAGTGTGTCTAGATCTGGAGGTTTAGTTTGGTCCACTGTAGGAAAACTCTGAAATCTGGATCCTTTTTTAATCTCTACTGGGGTTTTGGTTCAGGCCCCTCATTTATTACAAACACACTGATCATTTGCTTTGGAACATGTGCACAGTACAGGACATTAATTTTATTTAAAAAATACTATATGAAACAACAACCAAATATTTTTAAAAAATTAAAAATATTTATAGCTGCCTCCCCAAACAAAATGTAAACTGCCAGCCCTGAATACACTTCAACAATCAAATATAGTATAAATGCAGAGATTTTTGGCAGGCTACATGCCATCCCAGAGGTGGGAGAACTGTGCAAGACATATTTTTCTTTAATTAATTAATTTTATTAAGTGGATAAATTAAATCAACTCTACTAACCTACCCCAAATCAGGCTACATGCACTACTAGAAGGTGCTCAGATACTATGATGATGAACACTGTATAGGAACCTATATACAACTGTAGAATGGCCTTCATTCTTCCCAATAGCTATCCAGAAGCCTTTCACATAACTGACTTCTAACTTATATATCTTCAGGGACATAATATTGAACATTTGACAGAAAATTAAGTTTAAATCCATAAGTGGGTTTCTATTGTGATCCAATCTGAGGCAGATTTCATAAAGTTTTATGGCAAGCAATGGCCTTGCCGGCAGATATACAACTCACTCAACTCCAGCAGAAACAAGAGGTTGACTATACTCTGGCTAAAACTTCAGCAAAATACCAATTATAATTCAAGTGCAGTGTAAATTATTTCATATTCAGACAGGAAGAAAGATTTTCCCCGCAGTGTCACTTACACTGTAATGATTATTGGATGGAAAAAAACGAATTAGATGGGCTGGAGATCAGTGGCTTATCTGGGCTGCTCAGCTGGAAGGCAGTTAGTAAAACATAATATTCCGTATTGAGTATTATGCTATTTGGAACTTCCCCTTTCCTCCCCAATATTTCTTATTAGAATTTCAAAACACAAAAAACCCACATACGTTACCAGCAGGAATAGAAATGTAGGGCTGTAAATCTTGCCATTCTAAGGAAGGTTGTTTAATTAAAAAAAGCAATAACTTGCTGAGACAGAGAATAATTAAAGGGGTCTAATTTGTATAAGAATTTAGCTTCATCTAATGTTTTCTTCAGCCTATAGACACAACCATTGATAACTCATGTGAGAACAATGCTGGCACAACTCAGCCTCTTGTGTTAGCCTAGATGTCAGTGCTGGTTACCAAACATTAAGATAATACAGTAAAAGTTATAGCCCTCTATTAGGGCCTGATCCAAATAGAATCAATAGGAGACCTTGCCTTGAATGCAGTAAGTTTTGGATAAACGCTATGCACTGTATGCGAGTTTGAATAATATACATTATTATTCAATTATTATTATTATAGCCATTTAATGACATAAAAACAAACCTTTTTACCTAAACATCCTGAGCTGGAATATTTTAACTTGTAATATCACTTTATATCAACAGTTTATACCAAAATCTGTTGACCTTACATTCTTATTGGACTGTATCCACAATCAGCAAATGAACTGTACATTAGGTACTGTACATGTTATCTAACTGATAGTCTTTGGTGCAAAAGGCTCATACTCAACTGGGCCTTGTTTTGCATTGGGAATTCTGTTTTTTCATTAATACCTGCAAAAAAGCAAAGGCTATATCACTACCATTCTTGAAATTTCTTTGTGAAGTTTCATATTATATATATATATAAATAAAACTTCACAAAGAAGTATACACACACACACTTCAAGAAACAAACTTTCTTCAGAGGTGTTATGAAGTTTCATACCATGTCTGAATTTCCACCTCTAGTTAAAATCTCATTATGTAGGGATATATTTTTGCTCTGTTTTGTGAGGTGAATAGTTTGCGCAAGAGTTAAATGATTAGCTGGATTTGCAAAAAGAATGAGAGAGCTGTGGATTTATGTAGTTGATTAGTCACTTGAGAAAACGTACTGTCTAGGTTAGGATCTAAAGTTTTCTGAATACATTTACCATATCTGGACTGTTGGGGTAGCCTTAGTGCTCAGCAATTCAGTACTTTTATCTAAGTTTCTTTTTTATTTTACAGCTACATGCAATTTGTTGCTGGAAATACCTTAGTCAAATGGTAGTTACAGTAAATATTACTGGAGAAGGTCATTCCGTCTCTGACTATCACAAAAGAAAACAAGCTATACTTTGCTGTACTAAGAAACTGAACATAGCACTGTGAGTCTGTCACTTTTAAAGGATGTTTATTTCCTAGTGTCTTGCTTATCACACTGCAGTATTTAAGAGATTGTTACTACTGCAGCAGTTCAGTAGTCTTATTGTGTGAGTGCCATTGTTATTACAATTCACCAACCCAATATTTAGATCACCTGTTCTGAATTATTTAAGACTAAGAGTACTCAGAGGAAACACTGAAGTAAAGAATGGAAAGAGAATAACTTAATTGTCTAAGTTGGCTTTGTAGGTGTTCTTTTAATCTTTATACCTCTCCATTGCTCTCCTTCATTCAAGGTCAACCCTACAAATACACAGACTATATCTGCCTACGCACTTCTGCTGGCAAAGCTAGCACCTGATGTAATGAGTCTTACTGTTTCAGTATTTGGAACGGGGGTAGGGGGAGAACAGTGCTTATTGGTTGATTTGCCACTTTTTTGATAGCATGTTTCAAGTCACCATCATCTTAATTTAAGACTGAGTTTTTTAATGAGTGACAAAGAAAAACAACATCAAGAATTCTAGGATTAATGTACCAGCTGAATACATCTTGGAAATGTGTGGTATTCGTCTGATTGGTATGAGAGGTGTGCCTATGAATTCAATACAAAGCTACATTATATAAAAAGAGGGACTTGTCGGCTGTCTTGACCTTAACCTTATACTTTGAAAGCGGCTGCAGTGACGCAGTAAAGCCAAAACCCTACTTGGAAGGACCATATTTAAGCCAGCATGGAGTCTGGGTGTTCTGCCTTCATGTGATTCTACAGAGTGCATACGCAAGAATAGCATATACTGTACAGAAAATTAAGGCCTGATCCAAAGCCCACTAAAGTCAACTTTTAAGCAGAAGGGATTGAGAATTTAATCTATTGCTCATAGATGTTTGATACCAGCATGTTGTGGTTTAGGATAGTTTCTAAAATGAGCATGGTGGAGGCACTAATGCTAAAGAGTGAGGCCTGGCAGTAAAAAGAAAAAAAAAAAGACTCCCATCTCTCCAAAGTAAATGTTAACAAGCACTCCATGGACTGTAGAAAATCTTCAAGGAGACTCCCTGGTGGAGCTCTGAAGCACCCCCTGCCTTATTCCCTATTTCTGCTGATAACCACCACTGCGTTCCTTCAACTTGGAGGACATTAAGCAGCTGAATCTATACTAGAACCAAGGCCATTCCTTGGCAGCTTGAAGGGGAAAAAAGATTCAAAACCTTGAACAAAAAATGTGGCCTTCCTGTATCCCAGTGTGTGAAAGCATT
This sequence comes from Terrapene triunguis, assembly GCF_002925995.2. Lineage (NCBI taxonomy): Eukaryota > Metazoa > Chordata > Testudines > Emydidae > Terrapene > Terrapene triunguis. Next base: position 414,171 of record NW_020664477.1, on the reverse strand, counting down.
TCTCCAAGACTGTGTTCATGTCTCTGCCAGACAAACATAATGGCAAGCATAAAGTGTTGGGATCCCACAATCCTTATACTACAGGGCAGTCCCCTTCCATACTATGCCAGTGGTACGAGTGGAGGCCTTTAAAACTATTGATTGATAGGCATTTCAATGAGACTGAGTGTTGAGGTTGCACTCTATTTCTGTAAAGCACCCAAACCAAGTCTCTGGATCCAAAGACCCTCTAACTCTGCAGGTGAGGTGATCAAAAACTCAATCTAAATTTTGCAGATTGGTCCCATATATGTTCTTTGCACACATGCACATGTAAAACAGCAGTAGCTGGTGTAAGAGTGACATTAGCCAGAGAAAAATTAGACTTACTATGTTATATAAATATACTGTAGATATCTATTTCCACATACAGTTCATCTATTTATGAAGGGATATAGCAGAGGAGAGAGAGGCACAGAAAGAGAAAAGCTAAATTTATGCAAAAGTATCTCCTATACAACAGCTAAATCCGTCAACTTAGTAAGCTATCTGCAGTCCTGGTGACCATAACTGATCTATCAGTTATCTGAAATTGAAATGCCTGCAAAAAAATCTCTACCTCAACTGTCTTTAAATTTACTAACTTTAACAGTACTCTGAAATGTTGCTCTTCTAATAAAATGACAGAAGCTGATATAAGAAAAAGTATAGAAATGACGAAGGTGGAAAAGGTGATGATGCAGAATTATGTCAATAAAAATAAATTTTAGGAAAAAAGACCAGAAGAATATATGCATCACTTGGACATTACAAATTTAAGCTATAACTTTGTACTATATTATTTAGGATGCACATGACAGCAGGTATGCATTCCATGCTGCTAAGTATAAAGCTCTTCTATGATGAGAAAAGTTATTATAAAGGCATATGAAGGTACAAGAGGTACTTTAAAAAGCCCTACAAATATATCGCAAAAGAAGTGTACACTAGAGATTAGTGCACTGACTGGGTTTTTATTTCACCTCTGCCATTGATCTGTGACTGTGTGCGTACCCTCGTGAAAGTCATTTCTCCTTTGACTATAGGGTGACCAGGTCTCCAGTTTTCAACCGGAACATCCAGTCAAAAAGGGATCCTGGCAGTGCTGACGTGTAGGGGCAGCCAGGGGGCTCCACATGCTCCACATGCTCCCGTCCACAGTTCTCGGCCAATGGGAGCTGCGGGGATGGTGCTTGGGGCAGGGACAGCTTGCCGAGCCCCCTGGTTGCCACTACGCATAGGAGTCAGAGGGGGGGGACATACTGCTGCTTCCAGGAGCCACCTGAGGTAAGCACCTCCAAGAGCCTGCACCCCTCACCCTCTCCCATGCCCCAACCCCCTGCCCCAGCCCTGATCCCCCAATTCCCCCCCCCCCGCTGCCCTCAGTCCCAGCCAGGAGCACCCTTCTGCACCCCAAACCCTCATCTGCAGCCCCACCCCGTAGCCCACAACCCCAGCCAGAGCCCTCTCCTCACTCTCAGACCTTGGGTGACAGGCCAGTCCTCACTTACAGACAGCCCCCCAACCTGAAGCAAATACTCACCAGCAACTACACACCACACCACAGAAACACTAACCCAGGCCTTGTTAACACTGGTTCTCCACTTGTAAGGTAACTCCCTTCTCTTCATGTGTCAGTATATTGATGCCTACATCTGTAATTTTCACTCCATGCATCTGAAGAAGTGGGGGTTTTTTTGTTTGTTTTTTTTTCTTTACACACACGAAAGCTTATGCCCAGATAAATCTGTTAGTCTTTAAGGTGCCACCGGACTCTTTGTTGTTTTTGTGGATACAGACTAACACGGCTACCCCTCTGAGTGTATTTTCTGAAACCCTGAAAGCAATAATGCACGTATCTGTCATATGATGAAATGGGGGGCAAGGAATCAGAGATGAATCCAAAGTTTGATGTTAAAATCCAGATCCTAATTCTGCCAAACTATGTGGTGTGGGGGAGAGGGAGAGTAAAAGGGTGAGAGGACCAGGCCCATTTCCAGAGAAATATCAAGAGTTGTTACAGAGGGCAAGTATGACATGGACTTCAAAGAGGTATATAAAGAAAACCGGTCACATTCTTAACCTGCCAGCTTGACAGTCTTCCTCTAAATTAATTTTTAAAAAGGTATTTTTAACTATTTTCCTTCCTCCACCCATTTTCTCAAGAGAATATTTCAGTTACAAAAAAGACAGAACCTGCCTCCTCTCCATGCACCCTCCCCTGGTAACTTTATCAAATATGAAAACAAAAAAAGTTCAAATATAATTGTTCTTCTATCTCCCTTGCCTACCTCCTAGGACACCAGCTTAAAAAAAAAAAAACCTCTCGCCCCCCCCCCCGCCCAAAGAAACCAAATGAGGAAAAAGCAAAGCATTTGCCTCGTCCCCATCTTGCAGGATTCTCACTTTCATGCTATGTTTGGAATGTGCATATAGTACATCAGAAGCCCTTTTATCTAGCTCTGAACAAAACTGTGTCCTCCTCTTTCTCCCCCATTCCTCTCAATAACATTTTCATTCCTTAACAACACTGTTGTTCTCAAACCCAAAGTTTCCTTCGCTTCATTTAAAAACATTTCAAAGAATTACAGTAAATAGTGTTCCCTCCCCCACCCCTGCCTCCCTCCTCCTCCTCCAGAGAATTTGAGCAGAGAGTTCTGTTTCCAGAAACATTTTGTGATGTTTCTTTCTGAGTTTAATAACTGATCGTTCCATCTGTCTGGAGTGTTTGTTTTTGGGGAAATTAGATGAGATACATAGCATTCGTCCCGTTAGAAAATAGTATGCTTTCTAAGCCTGAACTTGAGAAACATTTTTGTTATTGGGCCAGGGATTCTTAAGGCATTTTTGATATTCCCAATTATTTTCTGGAATTGGATGATTCTTCTAACACTTCTGTCAGCATTTGTACAGAACAGGTTGTGATGCTTTTTGGCCACATACATAAATGGAGAGTTCTTTGTTTTCTGCTCTTGATTCCACAAGCAATGGACCTGAATTCTACTGGACACTGGGAAGACAAATATTGGAAGAGATTGAAAGGAAAAAGAGATCAAGTAAATCTTGAACTCCATGCTCCTGCAACTCTTACTCATGCATGGATTTCAGTGAAGCAATGAATACAAGAACAAAGGCCAAGGTGTTGCTATGCTCCGTATTACAACGCCTATCTGATTTAGGATTATCAATGGGATTTATGCTCCCAAGGGCCTAAATCCCTTTTGAACATGAGATTGAGGCCTCTAAATCAGTTAGGGTTGCAATGCTGAGTTGCAATGGCTAGATATTTTTAAAAAATCTGGCCCTTAGCAAGGATTGGATTCATATTTATATGCTTGAGTAAAGATGGCTCAGTAGGACTCCTTATTAAAGCTAACGTGATTGCAAAGCAATTAGGAAGAATAATTTTCTATATTCTCAGAACTTGTGTGAAATCCAGGCTTGAATCTGACCTATGAATTGATATTTTAATGACCTAAATTTTACTGCTACAGAGAGCAGTCTAATCAAACAAGAGGAAAAGAGTAAAATAATTTACATGTTTTGTCTGGAAAGGTCAAGTTCTGAAAAAGAATGTGACCATTTCTACTATGGTGTTTACCCATCAAAGGCAAAACCAATATACACCATTATGAAAAATAGCACATACCTTTTATAAGATATTTTTTGGCACAAAGATTAATCATTACCAATAGCTGCTGTTAAGAGTTAGCGGTCTCCAACAATGAACAGCTGACAGGGGGCCTGATCCTCAGCTGGTGAAAATGTCAATTTAAGTTAACTGTGGACATGTCCCAAATACTTTTTAGACTTTCAAAGCTGTTACACAGTTCACTATTTAGTGTTTCTACTTTAGCTAGTTTTCCTAGAAACTGTTTGTTTTTTCCTTTTCTTAGAAATAAGAAAATAGATGAAAGATGGTAAATATTTAATTTGCTGATACTTTTCCAATGCACTTCTAATGGCCCCTACAACATGTCAAAATAATTTGAACCCCTCAGCATCGCAACTTAAACTAAAGGAATAACCCCATAGTTTGCTGCAGTAGTAGGTGGTTATCCTGCGTGGATTAGCCACAACTATGACACTTACTTTTCAAGAGCGTTTAACAATCTCCTTGAAGTGTTTCAGTGGACACCTTTAAAAATTTTTACCCTGTCTGAGGGATTCCCTTGTATGTAGTTTCAGAAATATTGCTGGAAATAGAAAAATATTTCAAAACACTAAGGTCAAACTTTAAAGAACACAAAAGGGCCAGTGTTGCAAGGCCTAAAGTCCAGATACATACCTTTTGAGTAGGTGCCTAACTCTGACTAAAATCAATGGGATGACTAAATCCCATGTTAAAAAGGGAATTAGGCACCTAAGTCTCATTGAAGAAGTGAATGGACTTAGGCTTCTATGTACCCAAGTCGTTTTTGAAAATGGGACTTATATTTTAAAAGTTATTTAGGGGTGGATATACGGTTGCCAACTTTCTAATCGCACAAAACCGAACACCCCCACCCTGCCTCCTGCCCTGCCCCTTCCCTGAGGCCCTACCACTGCCCCACCCCCTGCTTGCTCCATCCCCCCTCCCTCTGTCGCTCAGTGTCCCCCACCCTCACTCACTTTCACCAGGCTGGGACAGGGAGTTAGGGTGCGGGGGGGGGGCCTGAGGGCTCTGGCTGGGGATGCAGGCTCTGGGGTGGGGCCAGGGATGAGGGTTTTAGGGTGCGGGAGAGGGCTCCAGGCTGGGGCAGGGGGTTGGGATGCAGGGGTATATGCACTCTGGGCTGGTGGTATGGGCTCTGGATGGGGCCAGAAATGGGGTTCAGGGTGTGGGAGATGGCTCTGGGTTGGGGTAGGTGGTTGGGGTGCAGGAGGGGATGCGGGGTCTCAGCGGCACTTATAGCAGCTCCCAGGAAGCGGCTGCCAGGTCCCTGCGGCCCCTAGGCTCCTCCCTGGCTGCCCATGTGCTTAGGGGCTACAGGGACCTGGTTGCCGCTTCTGGGAGCCACACTGAGCTAGGGCAGGTAGGGAGCATGCCTTAACCCCAGGCCCCCGCTGTGCCACCGACCGGACTTTTAATAGCCTGGTCAGCAGTGCCAACCGGAGCTGCCAGGGTCCCTTTCTGACCGGGCATTCTGGTCAAAAACTGGACACCTGGAAACCCTAGGTGGTCCTAAATATTCATACAGGTGCCTAGTGGGATTTTCCAAACCATGTAGGCCCAAATCCTTAAAGGTATGTAGGTTCCTATCAACCTTTTTAGGCTCTAAGTGCATCATTTAGGCACCACTGACATTTTCAAAACTGCTTCTCAGCTGCCTGCTCACCCTGCAGGTGCCTAAGTCCCCAAGGCACCTAGGTTTCTGATTGTCTACATTTGCAAGCCTTGACACCTTCCACCCCAGCTAATGAGCAGCTCTGATCCCTAGCTCAAGCCAAAGCCCCGGAACTCCCAAAGCGAGATATTCAAACTAGGCAGGGAGCACCTATCTCACCAGCCAGGCCCCGCTCATATAGGCATGTTCTGAGCATGCCTAAGACCTGATCCTGCCACCCCCCTCCCCCATCAGGAGGGCCCAGTGTAGGCCACCAATAGGTTGGGGAGCAGCACAACACCTGCACAAAAGACAGATGGAGCACAGGGAAACATATGACTAGCATAAAAGGTATCAGGCATGAGCAGAAGACAGACAGAAGGTTTTGGCTGCTAGGGAAAGGGCTACCTAAGTAGCTGATCTGGGTTAGGTGCCTAACTCCAGGAGAGGGTTCACAGCGGAGGATCCTGAGCAGAGGGAGGTGCCTCTCTCTAGTCTATCACCCAGGTGCACCAGGTCAGCTAGTTAAGTACTTAAGACCCAGGATATGGGAGACTCAGGTTCAAATCCCCACCACTCTGTCCAAGGGGAGCAGGAACTTGGGAGGAGGGAGACCTTGGGTTAAGTTCTTGCTTCTCTTGGACAGACTATGGATTTGAATCGGTCTCCCACATCCTGTGAGATTGCTCTAGGACTATTGGCTATAAAGGACCACCACCTGTAGGTAAGGCAGCCTCAAAACATACCTACTGGATCAAGCCCCAGAGGCTTGATAGGCAGAGGAATGCGTAATTTGTGAATCTGCTGGGGCTTAGGTGTGAGCTAGGCATCAGGTGGCAGCATGCATGCCCCTGATGGACACTTGGGTGCCTAAGAAATATAGGTGCCTACCGGGTTAGGCAGCACCTAAGCAAGGTTTGCGAGGATTTAAATGTCAGATTTTGGAGCCTAAAATAGCATTTAGGCATCTGAATCTCTTTGTGAATCTAGCCTGCAATGCTGAGTGGCAAATGCCCGAGTAACTTTGAGGATCTGGGACCTAAATCCCATTGATAGCAATGGAAGTTAGGCATTGAGATGCTTTTAAAAATCTCACTAGTGCCTATCTGCATTTTTAGGTGCCTAAATATTTTTTAAAATCTGGCCCTTGGATCTTACAGTGCTGACAATGAAGCCCTGAGTCCTATTGTCCACACCTGAAAGTTAGTCTGGTTTAGTAGTGTGTGAATTTAAAGTGAAATAGCTATGCCAGAGAAGACTCCATGTATGGACACTTATCCCACATTAAGAGTGCCTTTTTCTGGTTTTGCTTAGTCCACTTCCAAAAAAGATCAAGCTAATTCAGAACAAGGCACTCTTATTCCAGACAAGTGTCCACACATGAAGTTATTCCAGAATAGCTGTTCCCAAATAACTCTACGGGCTTGTCTACACTTACCAGGGGATCGATGCATGGTGAGCGATGCATCGGTAGTCAAAGACCTGCTAAATTGACTGCAGATTGATCTCCCATGGACTCCTGTACTCCACAGGAATGAGAAGAGTAAGGGGAGTCAACAGGAGAGCATCTCCCGTTGATATAGCGCAGTGTGGACCCCGCAGTAAGTAGATCTAAGCTATGTCGACTTGAGTAACGCTATTCACGTAACTCAAATTAGATCAATTTGCCCCTGTAGTGTAGACAAGGTCTCAATGCAGATAAATCTTCAGACTTCTGAGGCTATGTCTACACTTACAGTGCTGCAGCTACGCAGCTGTAGCACTTCAGTCTAAACACCCACTACAGTAACGGGAGGGGTTCTTCTGTTGACCTATCATTTTCTACATCGGGGGCTTAGGTCAGCGTAGCTACAACTTTTAGGCATATGTATTTCTCACACCTCTGAGAGACAAAGCAGATATAAGTTGTCAGTGTAGTTGCAGTGCTCAGTCTTTCGACAATGGGACTTAGGGTAACATTGTCAAAAGTACCTAGAACTTTACATGCCCCCATTCTAACTACTAACAATGTTCATATTTTGATATCATCAGAATTTCTTTTGCCAAAGTATCTTGGCTACCTCTGAGGGCATGACAGATGTGATTAATGAAATTTAACATTAAACAAGAACAGTCAATAAACACTAAGACATGCTGTTTTCATTTCCACAAGATCCTCTATGTTGCTGACTCATTGAGTCAGGAGAAGTTGCAGAAATAATACATATTGTTGAAGAACTTGTGTGGAAAATGAATGCTGAGAGCATGGTTCTTCGCCATCTGGATATGAATTCATTTCTACTCAGACTCCAACCTCCAATTCATCTATCTTCCATCTTGCCCTTGCAAGTCTCTCAGGCTTCCTGGCTCCCTTTCCCCTCACCACAACTTAGTCCATCTACCTTTGACCTCATAGGTCTCTCATCCTGGCTGTGTTTCTGCATTGGACCTTGGTATTGTATGCTCACATCTCATACACTATGTATTCTGGGAAACTCCTCTTGGGTACAACTTCTCGTGCCATGTTTGACTGGAGTAGCACCAGGGTTCAGGGTAGAGATGAAGACATGCCTGACTCATTAAGACAATAAAATGTTGCACCTGCATGGGGCTTTTCACCTTCCAAACAATAACTAGTTAATACAACATTGTGCAGTAGGCAACTTTTTATGACAATCACCATTGTACAACTGAAGAAACTGAAGCAGGGTATGTAGGTGAGTGGCCCAGGGCCACAGATGGAATCAGCATTGGAGCCAAGATTAGATATTCTAGACCATGCTTCTCTTTACGCCCCTAGGAATTCAACGAGTGATGGAACCTGATTGTGGTAGAGTGCTGGGATGAAAGGAATTAGAAGGTGAAAGGGAATTGTAGGGTGAAATCCTGGCTCCATTGAAGTCAATAGCAAAACTCCCATTGACTTCAGTGGGACCAGGGTTTCAGCTATAGAATTTACAAGTTAGATCATCTACTCCATTCCCCTGACAAATCTGAATTGTCTATTTTCTAAGGCTCAGTCCAGTTAATTTCTAGATATTCAAAAGGTAGACAAAGGTCAAAAGCATGGGGGTGGGAGTGACTCCTCCAAGAGCAACGTTGTGTGGAGGAGGGAGATGAAAGGAGCTAAAAGGCTGAGGCAAGGACTCAGGCCACCAGAAAAGAGGAAGTGCAGGGAACTGAGTTTTCTGAATCAGAACCATTATGGGATTTGGTATTTTTCATACACATCCTTGCTGCTGAGAAATCTGAACTTGATTTCCAGACTGGGCTCTGATTGATTTCAGGGATAGTGGGAAATGGAAAAATGCAAATTTACCACTAACATGAAATTAGACACACACACACACACACACACACACAAAACCTATTTTCCTATCTTTTGTGTGCAAATTTCTTGCTTCTTTATCTTTTCAGACTCCATCTGATTTTTCGTGTTTAAGTTTTCCACCCCAACTCCCTCTATTTCCCTAGACTTTTGTTTTCTCTATCCTTTGTACTAATTCTATTCTTTTTTTGACCTTCTGAATTTATTTAATTTCTTTCTGTTCTTGTCTTATCCCTTCTCCTATTGGTTACTGAATGTCTCTACTTCTGATGTTTCTGCTCCTGCACATACTTCTCCCTTCTTTGCCTTTTTCCTCTGCCTGGGCCTGTTGGCCTTTCCTTTCATCTTCTTCTTTGTTTTATCTCTTTCATTCTCTCTCCTTCCCATGGTACCTTCTGCTTATATGACTGTATTTCTTGTTTAGTACTCTGTTCAGTTTTCTCCTCTCCTCATCTTTTCCATGAATAGTATCTAGTTCCTCTAGGTCCCTCAGAAGGACTTTGGAAGAGCCCAAGATGACCTATTCCAGGTTTTACACTGAGTCTAGTGCATGCTGAGACAGGCCTCAGAAGACCTGATTCTCCTCTCACAAGCTTTACATCTGTGTAATTTGATTGACTTCACTAGAGATAGTTATAATTTATACCAGTGCAAGACAGAAGAGAATCAAGCTGTTGGGGGCTAGTCACTTCTGTTTTAGGAGCCCTATTGATATTTGCACACAACTACATTTCTCATTATTGAATCTCAGAGCCTGGACTTAAGTATCTCTTAAGTAACTTGGCACAAGACACCTTGTTTTTAATACAACTGACCAGCACTGTTGAAAATATGGGAACAGCTAATTCCTGTGATAATTACCTGATGACAGCATAAGCCTTTATTTTATAAATTTTGCTACACTAAAGATTGAGATAATACTATAGCAAATCCTGATGCAAACAATAGGGTTTGTAGCTGTTGTTCAAGTTGTTAGATTTTACATCTAGCTTGTTTGTGCTTGATCCAGAATTTGCTATTTCAAGGTGGCTGACTATTCAATGGTCAGACATCCACCCAAGCTTGACATGATAGTCTAAAAATAAATAGCTTTGAGCAACAGTACAAAGACTCCTGTGCAGAAGGCAAGAAAAATCCAATGTTTGTGGTTTGCAGAGGTTTGAGAGAAAATGGTCAAAATATATTCCTTACCAGTGGTGATTCATCCTAAACAGGGCCGGCTCCAGGCACCAGCTTGTCAAGCAGGTGCTTGGGGCAGCCGCTCCGGAGAGTGGCGGCCCGTCCAGCTATTCGGCGGCAATTTAGCGGACGGTCCCTCACTCCGCCGCAGATCGTGACTTTTTTTTTTTTGGGGCGGCTGCTTGGGGCGGCCAAACCCCTGGAGCCGGCCCTGATCCTAAACCACTTGGTGAAACTGGAATGCTGATTTTCAAAATGTACACAATACATGTGGTGAAATCTTGAGATGGGGTGACCAGAACTGCCCATGATATTAAAGGTGTGTGGCAGATCATGGATCTATATAGTGGAATTATGATATTTTCTGTCTTATTATATCCCTTTCCTAATGGTTCCTAACATTCCGTTAGCTTTTTTGACTGCCACTGCACATTGAACAGATGTTTTCAGGGAACTATCCATAATGACTCCAAGATCTCTTTCTTGAATGGTAACAGCTAATTTAGAGCCCACCATTTTGAATGTATAGTTGAAATTACGTTTTCCAATGTGCATTACTTTGCATTTATCAACATTGAATTTCATGTGTCATTTTGCTGCCCAGTCACCCAGTTTTGTGAGATACCACCTCCCCTCAGATGAAAGGCCCTATAGAAGAACAATGTATTGTTATAAGAGTGACTTCTTTCATGGTATTTCTACTTCCACTCCCAGATGAAAACATGAAGTACAGCGGGTCAGACCTTTTTGTTGTTAAGTGTATTTTGTCAAATCTCAAGAAAGATCTGTTTTAAAAAAAAAAAAAAAAAAAAAAAAAAAAACACCCTAAAGAGTTTACCCACACCTAATTTAATGTCAACAGGAAGAAGAGAGACAAACGTTAAATATGACTTCAAAAACTTTTAAATCCTAAATAAGCATAATGTCCTATATTTAAGAGGGGTGCTTTTAATTGACACCACTGGTTTTTAGAGATGTCTCCCAACTGGCTAACCAACCCTTTGATACACTAATCCAAAACTTTCTTTCTATCTGAAGTCTCCACCTTTGATTTCTCGTGGGTTATCACCAGAGACACTCAGCTGGCCACATTCTGGACAGACTTTTCAGCTGGATGAGGCCATAAGAAATGCAAGAACCATCTTTTTGTCCTGAACAGAGCACCTTCTCCCTCAGGCAAGAATAAGAAACCATAATGGAGGTCTCCTTCTTGAAAGCTTGGACCCTGCCAAATTCCATCCAGGCAGGCCTCCTAAGCCAGCAAGAAAACAACTGGAAACAGAACCTTCTCCTTCCAATGATTTGGCCTATGCACACAAGTAGTAGTCATGGAAACAATAACTGCAATGAGGGCCACCACCTGTGACTCGGACCTCTACATCATTTCTGGACGGTAAGAACAAGCAGAACTCCTGTGAACTCTCCTGACAGATCGCCAACACTTCCTTTGATGAGGTGAATCAGTGCCTGCTCTAAAGTGTGCAATAGCCCAAACAATAATGAGGAAGCCATTGTGAAATGCTGGAGAGCCCACAATCAACTCCTAATGTCTGAGCTCCCATTTCTCAGTAAGGTAATCAAGAAATCAAAAAAAGACTTATGTCACTTGTTAGCAGCCAGTGTCTGAGATTTTCCTCTCAGTCAAACTTCAGGTCAGGGCATGATTCCAAAACAACACATGTTGCTCTTGAGTAGATGACCCCTTTCTGCCAGAGTAAAGGGAAACATCCATACTCATCCTGTATTACTTCTCTGGTTTAACTGATACAACAAATCACCTGGTACGTCTGTGCTGATTCTAAGAAACTGCTGGGGTGGAACAGAGACACCCTGAAATGGCTCCCGTCCTTTCTTTTGGACTGACCCCACAGGTTTGCAATGGGCACGTCTTCCTCCATTTCTAAAGCTTTCACATATAGAGGCCCAGGGCTCATCATATTATTCAGCATCTATATGAACCCATTAGGAGAGCTAGTGAAACAACAGGGTGAAATGCCAGAAGTATGCTGAAGACACCCAGATCCTCTGTCTCATAGACTTTAAGGTCATAAGGGACCATTGTGATCAACTAGTCTGACCTCCTGCACATTACAGGCCACAGAACCTCACCCACTCCTGAAATAGTCCCCTACCTTCTGGCCGAGTTACTCAAATCCTAAAATCATGGTTTAAATACTTCAAGTTACAGAGAAGTCACCATTTACACTAGTTTAAACCTGCAAATGACCTGTGGCCATGCTGCAGAGGAAAGCGAGGAAAAAAAAAAAAAGAACAGTACTGTATTTCTGCTCTCTCTCACACAATCAGCACCTGAGTGAAAAGCAGCTGGCAGAAGCTGAACCCTGGCAAAAAGAAATGATGCCAGCAGAAAGAGGAAAGCATTTGCCTCTTTTATAGCACCCCCATTACTGATTATTCTGATTATTAAAATGGTCCACAGACGGCGGATCCTTTTGGACTCCTAGATACTGTTGAAGAAATGAAAGGTTAGAAAAGAATCTAGCTACGTTGAGAATCTGCAGTGCTAGTTGGAGTGCACAGTTAAATCAGTACCTCTGACCCACAGCAAAGAGTACCTTGAGTAGGAAGGTGCCATTTTTACAGTCCCTTTACTGACACAGCATGGACCTTTAAGGCTTACCCATCACTAGTTCTGACACAGTTCATGGTGAGGGTCTAGTTCCATTTTCATTTACACAGATGTATATTAGGGATGACTATGGGTAAAATCCTGACCTTACTGAAATCAATGAAAGTTTTATCATTGACTACAATGAGGACGAGATTTCATCAAGGGATGTAAAACTGGTGTAAGTGAGAAGACAGTCTGGCCTGTGTTTCTAACTCTCATGGCTATAATTAGATACATAATATTTCAAGAAGAAAGCATTTATTTACTGTTTTTAAACATACAAAGGCTTTCTCCAAATAGCCTGTTTCAGTAATTACACCCCGCAGGGTCAATAGTCATTCTGAGAAGCTGGCTAATTAGCAATCCCCTGATAACTCCTTAAATGGCTGACCACTCCTTACTAAGCCCCCACTTTAACAGGTGCCTACGTTTGGAGTTCCATTTCCTTATAAAAACAAGGATATACTGATTTGTGTAGTCCCTAGATGGCAGATTCTAACTGTGTAATCTAAAGAAACAAATCACAATTAGCCATCTATGCTTGGAGTGTGGTTCACCCAGGCTTTAGACCACCCAAATAGTACATGGATTATTTTTCCTCTAGTTGGTTGTATAATGATTTAAATATTCACTGCCTTCCTGTAGTTAATTTAGTCATTTTTTCAAGAGTCTCACTGCAGTCTATTGCTTTTACTTAAGCTGCGTGCCTAACACAAATTTTGACCACCCCTTCTGTTAATTAAAAATAAAATCTTTTGTGCTCAAAAGCTGTGGGATAATTTTAGTATAACAGATGTAAAATGATCAGCTGTGTTATTCTGCCTTGGCCCTTCCATCCAAACTGGCTGCTATAATTACTATTAAAGGATTTACCCAGGTATGCTTATTTTACATTAGGTTGTGGTATTAGTTGATTATGGTGTAGCTGCTTTAAAGCAAAGAAAAGAGAGAACACACTTTGGCTTATTTTAATGGTCAATATTGGCTTTTGTGTGAATTATCTCATTAGCCTTGTCACCAAATTAGAAGATATCTGATGTCTAGTACTGTACATGTCATCCTATGGGAAACAACTAGAAACTCTAAGAACGATAAAGCAATTAGCTGAGACCACACTAAATCTTTGCTTTATTTATCATCATTAATGCAGTCAGTGTTTCCATGAATTATGAGAATCACCTTTTTATTCAGAAATTTTTTTGGGGTGTGGGTGGGTGACTGATAACCCTGTAAAGTGCTACACATGAAAACCACAAATTCCTTTTTGGCAAATCAACACTTCTCTAGAGAGTTACTACTGTACAAACAAAACGTTTCCTAAGTTCCTTATGGCAGGTAAAACATGGTACATATTCCACTCAGTTATGCTAAAGCAGGTTGTAAGGAAAGCTTAGATTCCTAGATACTAGGATAATACAAATAATAAAAAAATAGATTACTTTTGAAGCAATATTTGCAAACTTTGCAATATTAACTGATCTTTTCTCAACTAAGATGTTAAAATAGAGATTAGAGTAACAGAGGCTCTTATTATACAGAGTATTAAGGTTTTGAGGGGGATATGGTGATTTAATGAGTGTGACAGGGTGCTCTGCTTTTAAAACAGCTGGTATAAGTCTCTTACATGAACCCCTGGACTCCTCCGAAACTTAGCATGTTGGCTTGCCAAGCAGCAGTTTATTTTGCAAGATAACAGCAAAGCTGCTGCTTGAAAATTGCAACAGCTCCCTTTCCTTACTTACAGTTCAGTAGAGTTCCTGGGAATGTCCTGAGGAATCTGGATCACTTTGCTCTCCTGACAGATGAATATCCTGTCAGAGCACTGACAGAGATGATGCTGACATCCAAAGCAATCACCCAGGAAAACCACCAAACAGATTAAAAAAAAAGACATGTTTGTCTTTACATATGTGCTCTCCTCCTTCATTTAAAAGGAAGGCTCCACAGCCTTCTACTGCATGACTAGAAATGACTCCTCTAATTGAAGATCCGCCTTAAAAGCTGAAGTGAATCATGTGATTCTTAGGGGATGACTTGTTTGAAAGTTTCATTTCATGGCCTGTGCTCCACAAGCATTTTAGGGAAGGTGTAGAGAGGAGTTGTATGCTAACAGGAACTTGTTAAAACATAAAATAAGTTTTATCACATAAGTGGCGTGGATGAAGCCACAGAACTTTAATTAGATTATTAAAGTGTTTTAAATCTTTTGCATATTTACACTGCAAAAAGTTCTCTTTCTATAGCTGTGTTTTGCATGTACAATATTAAACAATAACTTGTAGGGACCAAGAACTTTTACCTGTTATTGCTGGATCCCTCTCTCCTTACAAATGCCGCTGGCTTTTCTAGTCAAGGACTTTAATTCTTTGCTAGTACTTTGTGACTTCCTGTGGCAAGCGCACAAGAATTCTATGGTGGATTTTACTGAATAGGGTCTTGACTTAAAAAGGATGCAGTCTCCAAAACCAAAGCAAAATACACATTTTTAATTAACATTTCTCACACTCTTAGGGCACAGTTTGAGCACATTTGTTGGCTTGTGTCTTTGGAGAAACCCTGGTGAGAGAGCATGCAGGGGCAGTAAATGGTTCCTGATGAACAAGGAGTTAATTTAATCTCCACTCCCATGTGGAGGAACAGGGAAGGGCTACAAGAACAGCTATCTGGGAGACAGAGGAGGAAATGTCTTCAGGAAGGCAAGACTCTATCTTGTGGAGTTTATCCATTTACTTTACACTCAAGTTAAATTATTTTTCTGTCCTGTTATAAGAATCCTTGAGAAAGAGACCTTGCTAACTACAACTGTTTCCTTTCACTGAGTCATTCTACCAACTTACACCAGCTCATGTCCACAAGAAATAGGAATTTAGACCTCTCCCTCATTTTCTAATTGAAGCTTTGGAACTAAAATTAAAAGGCCACGTCCTATGGTCTCATCCTCAGTCCTCTCTCAAACAAACTGCCATTGATTTCAATGCAAATTCCATATTACTTCACTGAAGCTGGCTTGAGTAAAGACTTTGAGATTTGGCCAAAAGTCAATAGGACTAACTAAGATTAGTAAGATTTTTCTGTGTTGAATCTCTAGTTCTTGAAGCCTTTTAACTGGAATTGCTGTTGAAAGTACCAGGATATCAGAGGTTTATGTGGGGCAGAAGAACATTTAGCCAAAGAGAAATGTCTTAATCTTTTATGTTGAAACTTATTTATATAAATGATCAATATATTCACTACATGAATATGCAAAATATTTTGTAAAATGCAATAACACTATGTGAACATGTCCATTAATTAGTACCCATCAGAAAGGATAGCAATACAGATCTCAATTTGATTAATTTTGGGTCCATAAACCCAGTTACATCTATTGTTTGGTCATGGTAGAAGCCATATATGAAAGAATTGGTATGCAGGAAATTAAATTTAAACCATCATCATGGGACACACAAGTATTTTCCCAATTATTGAGTTTTAAAGCTACAGCAATCAAGATATAAATAAGCTTTGCTTTACCAGTATTACCAACTCCAACCATTTAAAAATCATGAGTCAAGCTCACAAAATCATCAGCTTTTTTAAAGAGATGGATTCAAGCTTTTCTTTGCAATCATGAAGGCTAGCCTTTAAAAAAATAAAAATAAAAATAAAAGCTACAATTTTCATGAAATGGTATGAGTCTAGGGAGCCAGGGCTTTAAGAAAAAACACCATGTGTAGTGAGACTCAATAAAATGATGGGAGCTGGCAACACAGGATTACCCTCTGCATTAGAGCCAGTCACTGATTCACAACTATCACCTAAGAATGAAAGGAGTTTCTTAAGCCTACTGGAGTTGATACAAAATTTTCAACCTTTTCTCTTAACGGACAAACTCTGCTCTCCTATGCAACTTTGAAGTGGGAGTTGCTCCATTGACTTCAGACAAGTTATTCTCAAATTACATCAGTGAAGGCCACTGACTACATTAGTTTACACCAGCTGAAGATCTGGCTCTGTAATACTAGTACAAGGACACGAAAAAAATATAATCACTGACTTTTAATACAGTCCCAACATCAATTAGACTTGTTAACCATGGCCTTAAAATAGTAATCTGTGACCAAGCAACTGTGTATGAAAAAAGAGTAAGGTCTGAGAAAAAGCAGCAAACTAAGTAGGAGAATAAAGCTGTTTATAGCTCTTCTAAATATATTCCCATCATCATGGCTAGAGCTATAGCTATCCTCCACCTCAGAATCTATGGTGTTGTTGCTTTCAATACTTATTTCTGATTTACAATTATCCACCACTGACATGGAGTTAAGATTCTTCCAATATTTTGGGGTTGTTTAATGCAAACACTCAAAAAATTACATAGTTATTTAAGGCCCTTGGAATTTTGAACATTTTGTTCCCCTTTTAAAAGAAGCACTAGAGTGCTATCTACCAGATTTTAGGACTCCCTCGACAGAAGAGTGATTCACCAGCCAGTGTACACCTTCATGGCTGTGTATGGCACAGCAGACTCCTCTTCCTTGCTGCTCCCTCTCCTCAGCCACTCCAAACTTGTGGTGATCCCCGTGTGACTCAGCCTCTAGCCAGGTTATGTTCAGTCCCATCCCTTAAAAGGTAACAGAATTCCAGAAACAACAGTCCAGTGACATTATGCCAGGTCTTCAGCCTGACTCTGGGATCAGTGGTTTATACCTTTTATTTCAGGTGCTTTCATGCCACCTTCCTTGGTGATTGGTAGGAGAACACAGGCCCTCCCTCTACACTAGGAACACTATAGCAAGCAGCTAAGGCAGAGGTGGGCAAACATTTTGGCCCGAGGGTCACATCTAGGTATGTAAATTGTATGGCAGGCCACAAATGCTCACAAAATTGTGGGTTGAGGTGCAGGAGGGAGTGAGGACTCCAACTGGGGGTGTGGGCTCTTGGATGGGGCCAGAAATGAGGAGTTTAGGGTGCAGGAGGTGGCTCAGGGCTGGGGCAGGGGGTTGGGGTGCAGCTGGGGGAGTGAGGGCTCCAGCTGGGGGTGCGGGCTCTGGGGTGCAGGAGGGTGGGACCAAGGGGTTCAGAGGGTGGGAGGTGAGTCAGGGCTGGGGTAGGGGGTTGGGTGTTGGAGGGGGGTCAGGTGTGCAGGCTCCAGGCGGCACTTATCTCAAGTAGCTCCCGGAAGCCATTGCATGTCCCCCCTCCAGCTCCTACTTGGAGGCACAGCCAGGCGGCTCTGCACGCTGCCCTATCCGCCGGTACCACCCCTGCAGCTCCCATTGGCCGTGGTTGCTGGCCAATGGGAGCTGCGGGGGTGGCACTCGGGGCGGGGGCAGCGTGCGGAGCCCCCTGGCTGCCCCTACACATAGGAGCCAGAGGGGGGACATGCTGCTGCTTGTGGGAGCCACACGGAGCCATGGCACACGTGGAGCAGGGAAAGCCCCGGAACCTGCTCCCCGGCAGGAGCTCGAGGACCAGATTAAAATGTCTGAAGGGCCGGATGCAGCCCCCGAGCCGTAGTTTGCCCACCCCTGAGCTAAGGCCTCCTTCCTCAGACTGCCTGTGACTCCTTGGGCTACTTCCTACCTCAACACCTTTTTGGGCTCACTCCTCTACAAACTCTTCACCCCTTCACAGACTCAGCAGAAGTCTTTCCTGCTCCTTTAACAAGCAACATCTCCCAGAATTTCTCCCTGAAGGCTTGGCTTCTGTCTGCCTCTCTCAAAGTTCTTTGCGTGTCCTGCTTTGAGCAGGAGGTTGGACTAGATGACCTCCTGAGGTCCCTTCCAACCCTGATATTCTATGATTCTATGCTTCTCTCTTTCCGTAGGAAAACAAGCCAGGTCTGCCTCCCTGCGGCCTTACCCTTTGGTCAAGGCTCACTTCATACAGGAGCTTGCTCCCTGTGGTTCCCAGTGTTTCTCATGGCCCTTTGCCACCACTCCTTGAGAAAGAAGCCCAAGGCCTACTCTCCCATGGGCCTCCTGCCTCCCTTCTACTGCCCTGAAGTCCTTCCTCTATAAGTCACCTTGCTCCTCTCAGCTAGGACTCCTCCTTAATTCTGCCATGCAGCAGGTCCTGTTCCTAAATTGTGTTTGGCCCATATTCCAGGTGCACAAATTGCTCTCTGACTCTAGTTGACTCTTTCTCTGCAAGTAAAGGATATACATCCAATCACAGACTTTTTTTCCATTGCAAAATGTTACAGTGCTAATTAGTTTATTTTAAAAGGAAGATTCGTAGAATCATAGAAGATTAGGGTTGGAAGAGACCTCAGGAGGTCATCTAGTCCAAACCCCTGCTCAAAGCAGGACCAACACCAACTAATTATCCCAGCCAAGGCTTTGTCAAGCCAGGCCTTAAAAATTTTTAAGGATGGAGATTCCACCACCTCCCTAGGTAACCTATTCAAGTGCTTCACCACCCTCCTAGTGAATTAGTATTTCCTAATATCCAAACAAGACCACCCCGATTGCAATTTGAGACCATTGCTCCTTGTTCTGTCATCTGCCACCACTGAGAACAGCCAAGCTCCATCCTTTTTGGAACCCCCCTTCAGGTAGTTGAAGACTGCTATCAAATCCCCCCTCACTCTTCTGCAGACTAAACAAGCCCAGTTCCCTCAGCCTCTCCTCATAACTCACTTGCCACAGCCCCCTGATAATTTTCGTTGCCCTCTGCTGGACTCTCTCCAATTTGTCCACATCCTTTCTGTAGCAGAGGGGCCAAAACTGGACTCAATACTCCAGATGTGGCCTCACCAGTGCCGAATAGAGGGGAATAATCACTTCCCTCCATCTGCTGGCAATGCTCCTACTAATGCAGCCCAATATGCCATTAGCCTTCTTGGCAACAAGGGTACACTGCCAACTCATATCCAGCTTCTCATCCACTGTAATCCCCAGGTCCTTTTCTGCAGGACTGCTGCTTAGCCAGTCGGTCCCTAGCCTGTAGCGGTGAATGGGATTCTTCCGTCCTAAGAGCAGGACTCTGCACTTGTCCTTGTTGAACCTCATCAAATTTCTTTTGGCCCAATCCTCCAATTTGTCTAGGTCACTCTGGACCCTATCCCTACCCTCCAGTGTATCTACCTCTCCCCCCAGCTCAGCGTCATCCGCGAACTTGCTGAGGGTGCAATCCATCCCATCATCCAGATCATTAATAAAGATGTTGAACAAAACCGGCCCCATGACTGACCCCTGGGGCACTCCGCTTGATACCGGCTGCCAACTAGACATCAAGCCATTGATCACTACCCGTTGAACCCGACAATCTAGCCAGATTTCTATCCACCTTATAGTCCATTTATCCAATCCATACTTCTTTAACTTGCTGGCAAGAATACTGTGGGAGACTGTATCAAAAGCTTTGCTAAAGTCAAGATATATCATATCCACTGCTTTCCCCATATCCACAGAGCCAGTTACCTCATCATAGAAGACAATCAGGTTGGTAAGGCATGACTTACCCTTGGTGAATCCATATTGACTGTTCCTGATCACCTTCCTCTCCTCCAAGTGCTTCAAAATGGTTTCCTTGAGGACCTGGTCCATGATTTTTCCAGGGACTGAGGTGAGGCTGACTGGTCTGTAGTTCCCCAGGTTCTCCTTCTTCTCTTTTTTAAAGATGGGCACTATATTTGCCTTTTTCCAATCATCCGGGACCTCCCCCAATCTCCAAGAGTTTTCAAAGATAATGACCAATGGCTCTGCAATCACATCAGCCAACTCCCTCAGCACCCTTGGATGCATTAGATCTGGACCCATGGACTTGTGCATGTCCAGCTTTTCTAAATAGTCCTTAACCTGTTCTTTCACCACTGAGGGCTGCTCACCTCCTCCCTATACTGTGTTGCCCAGGACAGCAATGTGGGAGCTGACCTTATCTGTGAAGACCGAGGCAAAAAAAGCATTGATTCCTTCAGTTTTTTTCCACATCATTTGTCACTATGTTGCCTCCCCATTTCATTAAGGGTCCCACACTTTCCCTGACCTTTTTCTTGTTGCTAACATACCTGTAGAAACCCTTCTTGTTACCCTTCACATCCCTTGCTAGCTGCAACTCCAGTTGCTTTTTGGCCTTCCTGATTACACCCCTGCATGCTCGAGCAATATTTTTATACTTCTCCCTAGTCATTTGTCTAAGTTTCTACTTCTTGTAAGCTTCCTTTTTGAGTTTAAGCTCACCGAAGATTTCACTGTTAAGCCAAGCTGGTCGCCTGCCATATTTGCTATTCTTTCTGCACATTGGGATGCTTTGTTCCTGTGCCCTCAATAAGGCTTCTTTAAAATACAGCCAGCTTTCCTGGACTCTTTTCCCCCTCTTATTAGCCTCCCAAGGGATCCTGCCCATCAGTTCCCTAAGGGAGTCAAAGTCTGCTTTTCTGAAGTCCAGGGTCTGTATTTTGCTACTCTCCTTTCTTTCTTTTGTGAGGATCCTGAACTCAACCATCTCATGATCACTGCTGCCCAGGTTGCCACCCACTTCTACTTCCCCATATGGATTCCTCCATATGGAAGTTTATTACTGTTCTTTTTTATTTTTCTGTCTAGATTCTAATAATTGATTGTTAAGCATTCAAATTGGTAAGCAGGATGGGAATTATAAATATTATACTTAATATATATTATGCTATATTTGTTAATACTTGTTAATTTGTTAATACTTGGTCAGGTCCTAATAATTTAGAACCTGACCTTAAACTTCTTATATTGGCAAAAGTCCCAATCAAGTCCATGGGAGATTTGCATCACTAAGGAGCACAGGATCAGTACCTTAAAACCAGCTCCTGAGAAGTATTGAATACTTACAGCTTCATAGAATCATAGAATATTAGGGTTGGAAGAGACCTCAGGAGGTCATCTAGTCCAATCCCCTGCTCAAGGCAGGACCATCCCCAACTAAATCATCCCAGCTAGGGCTTTGTCAAGCTGGGCCTTAAAAACCTCTAAGGATGGAGATTCCACCAACCCCCTAGGTAACCCATTCCAATGCTTCCCCACCCTCCTAGTGAAATAGTGTTTCCTAATATCCAACCTAGACCTCCCCCACTGCAACTTGAGACCATTGGAATTGTAGGTGATCATTATGTTCCAACGGCTGTGTTACCTGGGGTTCTTTCAACCCAAAGCTCTTGGTAACTTTGCTCTGTGCGAGGAGGTGTCAGGAAATAAATCAGGGGAGACACAGCTGTCCGACCGATAGATGGCTGGCACAAACAGGACAACACAAGAGTGCTTTCACTTAAAGCTAAACTTTACTAGACTCAAGCACTCACACACGTCCGCAACAAGATTAGTAAAACACCCCCAGCCCTTGATAATTACCAAAGCTGAGTGTGGCTTTCGAGTGACACAGTGGCAGCCTTCCGGTGGCCAAATCTTCCGTCTGCCGGTGGGGACCGCAAGATGTATCCAGAGGGAGAGTCCAAAAGAGTCCCCAAACGAGTCCAACTATCTCAAGCTTTTTCCCCTTATTTATACACTAGTAATAGAATGACATGTCCCTTAAAGAAACCTTGTTAAGTAAGTATCAGAGGGGTAGCCGTGTTAGTCTGAATCTGTAAAAAGCAACAGAGGGTCCTGTGGCACCTTTAAGACTAACAGAAGTATTGGGAGCATAAGCTTTCATGGATAAGAACCTCACTTCTTCAGATGCAAGTAATGGAAATTTCCAGAGGCAGGTATAAATCAGTATGGAGATAACGAGGTTAGTTCAATCAGGGAGGGTGAGGTGCTCTGCTAGCAGTTGAGGTGTGAACACCAAGGGAGGAGAAACTGCTTCTGTAGTTGGATAGCCATTCACAGTCTTTGTTTAATCCTGATCTGATGGTGTCAAATTTGCAAATGAACTGGAGCTCAGCAGTTTCTCTTTGGAGTCTGGTCCTGAAGTTTTTTTGCTGTAAGATGGCTACCTTTACATCTGCTATTGTGTGGCCAGGGAGGTTGAAGTGTTCTCCTACAGGTTTCACTTCAACCTCCCTGGCTTACACGGCTACCCCTCTGATAAATGACTCCTTATGCACTCTGTGCTAGCTTACCTCCAGCAGTGCAAGGATAATATACATTCAATCCTTATCAAGTCTGCTCCCACCACTCACAGAGCCACCTCTGCAGAGTCTTGGGGAGGAGCAGGGAATTGTACTGTGGAGATGGCTGACCCACGATGGACTAGATAGGAACAAAACCTAACCCTGGATTTGGCATCTATATAATAAGTGAAGGGAAATCTTCCTCAATAAATGTAGACACTAAATCGTCTCTGAATTTCTATTTTACCATTAACATTTTAATATATATATTTTAAAATTTCCTTAACTCTAGCTCCTTTCTTAGGAGCTGGCTCCTTCATTTATTTACTGATGGATTTGCACATTTGGTGGCCAAATTCTCAGCTAGTGTGAACTGGCATGCACCAATATGCACCAGCTATGGATCTGGCCCTAGGAGTGTGAACTGTCTTCTCTGGTGGGCGAATAGAAGTTGCCAAAAACTGAAACAGCTTGGCAACAAACAAGGAGATTAATAGTTTAATTAAATATGACAGCTAAGCTAAATATTTATATGGGTTACATACAGGGACGGCGCTTCCACTAGGCGACCCTAGGTGGTCGCCTAGGGCGGCAGGATTTGGGGGGCGGCATTTTGCCGGCCTCGGCGGAAATTCAGCGGCGGGGAGTCCTTCCGCTCTGGGTCTTCGGCGGAAGTTCGGCGGCAGGTCCTTCACTCACTCCGGGACCCGCCGCCGAAGTGCCCTGAAGACACGGAGCAGAAGGACCCCCGCCGCCGAATGCTCAGAGGAGGAGCGCTGCCACCAAGGGTGGCAAAAACCCTGGCGCCGCTCCTGGTTACATAATTAGATTTCTGCTGGGGTAGGCAGAAGTTAAGGAGAGGGCTCAGCATTGGCTTAACTCTGCTCTGATTGACTACAGTGGAAATAGTTGGGCCAACATAGAATGTTTTTGCAAATCTCACCCTACCTGTATGCATGTACGTACATACGAACATAAACCCCTCCCTGAACTCTCCCTTCCAGTCCCTAAAACTGCAATAAGTACTCTTAGCCAATTCTGCATGGAGGAGGCCCTACTTCCACATAGAAGGGGGGCTTAGTCATTGGTCTGAAATAAATGGGATGCCTTGCTCCAGCACAGACCTCAGACTATGCAGACAGGCCTTCAAGGGCCTGACGGGGTGGGAATTATGCTGCAGTGGTGGCTGAATCCTCTTCTATGTGGAAGTGAGGTGTTCCATACATGGATGGCCATGATTTGCCTCACAATAACTGTAGATCCCATGGCATTTTTTCAGGAGTAAGCAAGCAAAATATATGCCCATCTAAATTAATCTTCAGTTTCAGATGGCTACCCTAATTCACTCATTTTAGATTGGAGTGTAGCTGCTGCATTCTTCCCCAGAGATGGCTGCACATCAATAGTGCTAAAGTGATTGCTGTAGAGTATACTAAGACTCTGATTCAGGAAGCATCCCTATACATGAAAGCACTTTTAGGCACATACTTTATTGTAAACATGTGCGTAAGTACTCTCCTGAATCAAGGTCATAGTTTGTAAAGCACTTTAAAATCCTTCTTGCTGAGGGGTGCTATATAATTATACTCTTAGATGAAACTTCTGTTTTCTGCTTTAGGCACAAAATCTGTCAGGTATTTAAGCATATAAACAAGCAAGTAAGCAAGCACAAAACAGTTCCTGCTTCTGTCTCTCTATTCTGAGAGCAGAATATTATGGCTAATTAAGTAAACATTCTTACTGAATGCAGGTTCCAAGGCTTCAGTCCTTGAATGGTGCTTCTTAGCTGCTAAAAGCCACTGTACAGTTTAGCTTTATCTAACCACAAAATATTCAATACAACATCTTGTTGAGCCAAGAAATAGGTCACCTACATAAAGACCTAATGAAATATTGATATGCAGAACCAAATCAGAAAAGACAATGTGGAGTCCTTGTGGCACCTTAGAGACTAACAAATTTATTTGGGCATAAGCTTTCATGGGCTAAAACCCACTTCAACAGATGCATCGAGTGAAAAATACAGTAAGCAGTATATATATTACATCACATGAAAAGATGGGCATTGCCTTACCAAGTGGGGGGGGGGGTCAGTGCTAACGAGGCCAATTCAATCAAGGTGGAAGTAGCCTATTCTCAACAGTTGACAAGAAGGTGTGAGTATCAACAGAGGGAAAATTACTTTTTGTAGTGACCCAGCCACTCACAGTCTTTATTCAGGCCTAATTTGATGGTGTCCAGTTTACAAATTAATTCTAGTTTTGCAGTTTCTCGTTGAAGTCTGTTTTTGAAGATTTTTGTTGAAGAATTGCCACTTTTAAGTCTGTTATTGAGTGTCATGGGAGATTGAAGTGCTGTCCTACTGGTTTTTGAATGTTACAGTTCTTGATGTCTGATTTGTGTCCATTTATTCTTTTGCATAGAGACTGTCTGGTTTGGCCAATGTACATGGCAGAGGGGCATTGCTGGTACATGATGGCATATATCACATTGGTAGATGTGCAGGTGAATGAGCCCTTGATGGTGTGGCTGATGTGGTTAGGTCCTATGATGGTGTCCTTTGAATAGATATGTGGACAGAGTTGGCAACAGGGTTTGTTGCAGGGATTGGTTCCTGGGTTAGTGTTTTTGTTTTGTGGTGTGTAGTCTCTGGTGAGTATTTGTTTCAGGTTGCGGGGCTGTCTGTAAGCGAGGACTGGCCTGTCTCCCAAGGTCTGTGAGAGTGAGGGATCATCCTTCAGGATAGGTTGTAGATCCTTGATGATGTACTGGAGAGGTTTTAGTTGGGGGCTGTAGGTGACGGCTAGTGGCGTTCTGTTACTTTCTTTGTTGGGCCTGTCCTGTAGTAGGTGACTTCTGGGTACCCTTCTGGCTCTGTCAATCTGTTTCTTCACTTCACCAGGTGGGTATTGTAGTTTTAAGAACGCTTGGTAGAAATCCTATAGGTGTTTGTCTCTGTCTGAGGGATTGGAGCAAATGCAGTTGTATCTTAGAGCTTGGCTGTAGACAATGGATCATGTGATGTGGTCTGGATGAAAGCTGGAGGCATATAGGTAAGTATAGCGGTCAGTAGGTTTCCAGTATAGGGTGGTGTTTATGTGACCATCGCTTATTTGCACTGTAGTGTCCAGGAAGTGGATCTCTTGTGTGGACTGGTCCAGGCTGAGGTTGATGATGGGGTGGAAATTGTTGAAATCCTGGTGGAATTCCTCAAGGGCCTCCTTCCCATGGGTCCAGATGATGAAGATGTCATCAATGTAGTGCAAGTAGAGTAGGGGCGCTAGGGGACGAGAGCTGAGGAAGCGTTGTTCTAAGTCAGCCATAAAAATGTTGGCATACTGTGGGGCCATGCAGGTACCCATAGCAGTGCCGCTGACTTGAAGGTATAAATTGTCCCCAAATCTGAAATAGTTGTGGGCAAGGACAAAGTCACAAAGTTCAGCCACCAGGTTTGCTGTGACATTATCAGGGACACTGTTCCTGACGGCTTGTAGTGGAATGTGGAATGTTAGTATAGAGAGCTTCTACATCCATAGTGACTAGGATGGTGCTTTCTTGAAGATCACCAATGGATTGTAGTTTCCTCAGGAAATTAGTGGTGTCTTGAAGATAGCTGGGAGTGCTGGTAGTGTAGGGCCTCAGGAGAGAGTCCACATAGCCAGACAATCCTGCTGTCAGGGTGCCAATGCCTGAGATGATGGGGTGTCCAGGATTCCCAGGTTTATGGATCTTGGGTAGCAGATAGAATACCCCTGATTGGGACTCTAGGGGTGTGTCTGTGTAGATTTGTTCCTGTGTGGGTTTTAGCCCATGAAAGCTTATGCCCAAATAAATTTGTTAGTCTCTAAGGTGCCACAAAGACTCCTCGTTGTTTTTGCTGATACAGACTAACACGGCTACCCCTCTGAAACAAATCAGAAAAGAGTTCTTCATTCAAAGAATGGAGGTATCTCATTCACAACCCCTAGCTCCAAGATGCAGAACTCATGCATGGCTTTATTTATTATTTGATCTGAGGTAGTACCTAGAGACCCCAGCCTCTTTGTGCTAGGCCAGTGGTGGGCAACCTGGGGCCCACGGGCCGCACGCAGCCTGTCAGGGTAATCCATTGGCGGGCCCCCAGACAGTTTGTTTACATTTGCACGGCCACCCGCAGCTCCCAGTTCACCGTATAAAACACGTCCCTTTTTATACCCCTGAGTGATGTAGTTATTCCAAAGTATGCAGTGTAGACCAAGCCTATGTCTATTCTGAAGGTATAAAAATATCTTTAAAGACATTTTCTAGTTTGGCCTTTTTCATGCATGTTGAAAATTAATATTTTTAAATACATTTAAATGGTCAGACGTTGTCGTCCCCCCCCTGTGTTTTGGATACAAATAAAAACAATCCCTCGCCCCCACAGATGCTGGACTGATTAATTAAAGTACTGGTTTCACACCCAATGAGCTCTCTTAGCTACCAGCTTGCACACAGCCTTTTGTCAAACAGCAAAAATGTTAAATTATACACTAGAGGGAGCTCATTCACCCTCAGGAACAGAAACATTGAAACCAGCAAACAAAAAATAACAGATTTAAAAAAATAAATGATATTGAGTTGCACAGACATGCCCAGTATTAGAGATCAAATTTACTTCATTGTGATTGTCGAGCTTTTGATTACATAATTGTCTATGACTAGCCTGCCTATTAAATAGCAGTTTTGCAGATGATGGAATAGTGAACAGGTCTATAGGAACACACAGACTAAGGCAGGGGCGGGCAAATGTTTTGGCCTGAGGGCCGCATCGGGTTTCAGAAATTGTATGGAGGGCCGGTTGGGGAGGCTGTGCCTCCCCAAACAGCCAGGTGTGGACAGGCCCCCACCCCTATCTGACTCCTCCTGCTTCTCGCCCCCTGACAGCCCCCCCAGGATCCCTGCCCCATCCACCCCCCGCTGTCTGTCCCCTGACCGCCCCCGGACCCCCCGCCCCAACTGTCCCCCACTGCCCCATCCAACCCCCTCCTTCCTGACTGCCCCCCACACCCGGGACCCCCGCCTCATCCAACCACCCCTTCTCCCTGACCGCCCCCGGAACTCCCGCCCCCATTCAACCCCCCTGTTCCCTGTCCTCTGACAGCCCCCACCCCTATCCATACCCACAGCCCCTGACCACCCCCCTGCCCTCTATCCAACCCCCCTCCATTGTTCCCTGCCCCCTTACTGCTCTGCCTGGAGCACTGGTGGCTGGTGGCACGGCTGCACCAGGACAGGCAGCCGCGCCGCCTGGCTGGAGCCAGCCATGCACCACGCAGCACAGAGCACCAAGTCAGGCCGGGGTCTGCAGCTGCACTACCCCAGGAGCTCTCAGCCCCGCCGCCCAGAGCATTGCGCCCGCGGTGCAGTGAGCTGAGGCTGCGGGGGAAGGGGAACAGCGGGAGAGGGGCCGGGAGCTAGCCTCCCGGGCCAGGAGCCAAGGGGCCGGGCAGAACGGTTTTGCAGGCCGGATGTGGCCCGCGGGCTGTAGTTTGCCCACCTCTGGACTAAGGAGTTACATTTATCTTGCCAAAACCCTACATTTCTCTCCCCACTCTTCCAGCTTCTTATGGTTTAATTACTAGCTGATATAAATGGCTCTCCCTAAGTGTTGAGAACAGAGCTATCAGCTAGGGGTGCTAGGCTGCGTCCCCTTTCAAATATATTCCCTGACTGACTTTCTCAGTCAGGATAGAGCCTGCCCTCATGTTAGAATTTTAGAGGATTCTCTAACTCTGCTTAGTGGATTTCCCTAATGTTATTCTCAGGAGTGGGATTCAGGATTTATGCAGGTGAAATGCACCAGGGCTGAGAGAGACTAAATTCATATCCTCAACCCAGAACCACAGAACAGGAGCAGTGCCCCCTCCAGTGCTAGCCCAACCCTGCTATAGCTGATACCCAGGCTGTGGGCTGGAAAAGCAGTCACAACCCTTCTGCCCATCTCTACCAAATGTTTCCATATAAACACTTTTTTCATTTCCCTGCCCTCAAAAATGGCTTGTGCTGGGGCCCCACAGAATGACATAGGAATGTGTGGAAGCATTTCCACAGCCCTATCAAGGGACTTAAGTTCCTCCCAGTGCCCTCCCAAGGGTTTTTCCACAGGATGTGGTGATCTGGCACAATGTAAGGACAGGCTGCAGGATTGGGCCATAAAGGTATAAAGCAATAGATAAAAGGGGAGATTTTTAGAGTCTTTCAGCACCCAATTCCCACCGGAAGTCAATGGGGATTAGGCACCTACCTGCCATATGTGCCTTCAGAAATTTCCCCTACAACGTTTAAAATGACAACATAGACCATACCATTTCTCAAAAGTCTACATTCCCAGATTCTTTAGAGCAGGCTTACAATATTTAACTCAGCTACTAACCCAAGTCAGGAACAATCTTTTAACACACAAATAAAACATTCATTTTCATCATAATGATAAGAATAGGCTAGTAACATTTCCCTGACAATCTCACACAACCATTTATCCTCCTGAAGTTCACACACCTAATATCCAGGAAGCTTTGCAGCATAATATCCACTTTAAAGCTCTTATTTATTGAAGTGTAAGAGATCTTAGATGCACTAGAGAACAATTCATTATGAAATAAAGTAAATTAGATTAAAGAAACAGTCTAATGAAACCTTCAAAACATGTAGAGTCTTCTACTAAGCAGAGATACAAGACTGAAAAAGCATAAATACTTTCTGTCAATCACTGAAATGCATCAGAGAAAATTTGCCTTATACCTCTGGCCCAATAGACTGGCTATAAACTATATTAACAACATACAACTTGGCCAGTGAAACTAAAGTCCATTGAATTCCTCTCAAATTGGATGAACGTCAAGCATTAAAATATATCAAAGATGCATCAATGGAGATATTTTAACAGCACGCTATATGTCATTTAAACTTTCTACTTCTTACGTCTTTATTTTCAAGATACCCTGCAATGTGCAAAAAATATCTCACCTCTTTTCTTGACCTCATACTGCTTAGGAGAAACCAGCTCTGCATGAGAAAAGGAAGAGCTCTGCACTGACTGATACATGAAAGACACTGAATAGCCTTCCGGAAATGCATTTGATCCTGACACTTAATGAAATAAATAGAGGTAAAAATGACAAATTAATATTTGTTAAACTCTTCAAAGAAGAGGCAAATGATTAACTAATCCCAGTAGCAGATTGAAGGAAAGGGGGGGAAATGAAAGCACCATGCAATAAGTTCAGGTTATTTATATTGATAGAAGATGGTTAAAAATGACCCAATTGCTTTGTAAAGTGTTTCAGGGTGTTGCACACTTTTTACTATCATGATAAGTGAGCTAAATAAACCACATAAGTGCTAACCAGGGCATTAACTACCACTAGCTATTTTGCAACATTATGGAAAGAGAAACTGAATGTCAACTATTTGTTTTAAAGCACCCCCAGAAAAGCAGCTGATGATTATTTTGCTCTGGGGTTTCTGCTGTGAAACAGGAATTTTTAAAAATTTTCAATATAATCAATAGTTTCCATGAAGTAATAACACTGGTCTAAAATTTTTGAGAAGTCGTCTGCTTCAGAGACAGGGCCGGCTCTGGCTTTTTCGCCGCCCCAGGCGAAAAAGCCTCCGGCCGCCCCCCCCCCCCCC